>NC_053022.1:282643009-282912885 GCF_003073215.2 Triticum urartu
GGCCAGCAAGCGTCGCCAAGAAAGTCATTTCCTTCCTTTTTCCAAAGGATATCATACCAGGGAGCCACCCTATCAATTAAAAATAATTAATTAATGTCATCAGATCACACGCGCACGGAGACAGGTACAGCTCACAACAATTGTCATCGGCGCAGAAACAAAAACGGAAAAGAAAAGAAAATCTCAAACAATTGTCTCTCGTCTCGCGTCTCCCCCTCCCTCCCCCGTCCATCGAATCGAATCCCGCACACTCGCGCAGGCCCCTCTCTCCTTCTCCGTTTCAAATTTCTTCTCCTCCTCCAAAAACCCTACCCGCCCCGAATCGCCGGCTGCAGATCCAGTACGCCGCGGAAATCGTCCACCGTCGAGGGTTACTCACGGCAGCGCGCCAGCGGCGGCACAGTCGAGGAGGCGGTAGGGTTCGGCGCCGGCATGGAGGCGCAGGCCACGGCGACGGTGAAGGAGGCGCTCGCGGCGCTGTACCACCACCCCGACGACACCATCCGCGCCGCTGCCGACCGCTGGCTGCAGAAGTTTCAGCACACGCTCGACGCGTGGCAGGTGCGCGCGGGCTTCCTCCCCGGCTCGATTCGATTCATGTCCCCCAATCGTGTTCGTTTGCCTACAGAGATATTCAGGCGGTGAATTCGGTGTGGTGAGGGTGGGATGTGGGCGTGTTTGTATGGATTTGGCCCGGCTGGCGCAGAATTTCCGAGATATTGGAGTGGTTCAGCTGTGTGATTGCTCTAGAGTGGTGGTTGGAGGCGATGTATTGAGATTTGTTTTGTCTGAAGCGTGCTTTTCTTCTGCTTCTCCAGTGTCTGATCGTTTTATTGGATTTCAATTTGGGCCTGTGGGTGTGACAGCTAATGTAGAGCTGCTTTAGTATTCATTGTAGTGTCAAGACTAGAGTTTTGAAAACGTAGAGCAGATCAGGCTTGGTTTTAGCCAGTGGCTAGAATATGAACTGCTTTAGATGACGCAGGATTGAATTCTAGTTCTGTGCTGAACTTTGCTGCAAGTTGAATGTGTAAACCCTGGGAATGTGGGCAAGTTCAGTTTTTGCTGTTAGTTTAAGTTGCATTTTTAGCTGTGGGACTGGCTATCCAATCTTTTCTACTCACTGCCGTGGTATTTATCAGTTGAGGAAAATTCCATGAAAAGTTTGATGCGCTCTAAAATTCATTTTCATTGTACCATGTCACTATGTTTTTCTTATTGTATACACAGAGTGTCTTCCTAGCAAATGCAGGGTTTTATTTCAGATTTGGAGGCAGTTTTTAATTATGGTGCAAAGTATTTTATTTTACACTGGGCCATCTTGTTTATTTTGTGGTTGGTGGTTATCCCGAAGGCATCCAATCATTCTGTTCTCATTATGCAGGTAGCTGACAGCTTACTTCATGACGAAAGCAGCAATTTAGAGACTCTCATGTTTTGTTCTCAGACTCTCAGAAGCAAGGTGAAACATGCATACATAGATGCATTATGCTATTTCTTACTTCCTCCGTCCCAAAATTCTTGTCATCAAAATGGATAAAAAAGAATGTATCTAGAACTAAAATATGTCTTGATACATCTTCTTTTATCCATTTTGATGACAAGTATTTCCGGACGGAGGGAGTACTATCTAGAAACTTGTTAATTAGTGTAACTCTTAATGATTTATCTTGAATATGCTTGCATTTTAGGTGCAAAGGGATTTTGAGGAGTTACCGTCAGAAGCTTTTCGACCATTGCAAGACTCTCTATATGTAAGCATCAGCTTTTCAAGTTTTTCAATATAAGAGTAAAGAGTATAATTTGTGTAACTCTGCTTTGCACTACTATCAATTCTAAGTCCACTTTTCAACCCTCAACATACCACTTTGTTTAAGGATCAACCCTCAACTTCAAAACCGATTACTTCACACCTCCAACTTGCCAAACAGTTCTAAGCTCAACCCTACACTTGCCTCAATCTGGTTTTCGCTGAGTAGACTGGTTTTCACCAACTTGACTGCCTCATCAACGTTTGCCATGTCACCTTGACTACTTAAAAAAGTGTCTGGTCCCACATGTTATAGTATACCCATTTACACATCTCCATCGTGACATAGTCTCAAGCACGTTTTGTGCGCTCGAGCACTCCCCTTCCTATCGTGCCCCAATTGCTCGCTCAAACCCTATGCTCCCTCTACTCGCCCATGTTGTCTCTGCTGCCCGGCTCGTCGCTCCCCACCGCTTGTGTGCCTCCATGAACATGCAAGTAGCTGCCTCGCGGCCTTCCCGGTGTCAATTAAGCTGCTTAGGGCAGCTTGCTTGTGTTGCGCACGCGTTTATCTCTAAAGAATCAATTCACCAGCCTATTTGCTTAGCTTAGCTAGCTTGTACCTGCTTGTTTCTAGCGGCCAAATGCACCGGCCGATAAGGGAATTGCATCGTACAGGACGTCAGAGAGTACTCAGCGTACAGGGCGACCACAACGAGCTACTGCTCGTGTCGCTGAACCGATGTGAGCAAGACGACGATGTGCAGCGACCAGCGCCCACATCCGTGGGCATCAATGAGGCATGGGCATCGAAGTTGCACTACATTCACATCCATGGGCAGCAGCCCAAGCAGCTGCTGTCGGCTTCATTAGCACCTGGCTATGGCGCACCCCTATGCTCGGCCTCTGCGCATAGGTCCTTGTCGCCGCAGGCACCACCGTGGCCATCCTCATGCTCACCGTTTATCTCTGCTGCCGCCAGCGACGTCGCTGGCAATGCCCCTACGTGGCCCTGAGCCTCCCCTAGCCTACACCATGGAGGCGCCGTCTCCCGCTCCACGAGCACGCGCAGGCGGAGGAACTCGTTGGCTGAGCATGCACTCGTCGTGATGCTCGGCCTGGACGCGCACCCTGCGTGCTTTGCGGCGAGCACGGTGTGGGTTTCCACGCGTGTCGACGACGAAGACCTGCACCGCTGCGTCAGCTGATCACCTGGATCGCTGCGGTCGGATGACGCAGCTAACCATTGTCGGCAGCTTTAGACCTTGCACGCCAACTGCTCGATAAAATGCTCAGTCACATGAGAGACAGATGGGACCATATCTATCCTCGCCACATCACACATTGAGCTGGCGTCTACGGGAGCTAAACCAGGTCAAACCAATGGTAAAAACCAGTGAAATGGAGTGAAGGGTGTGTTTTGAACGGTAGTGGTTGTGGAGTAACCGGTTTTTGAGTTGAGGGTTGAGTCTTAAACTAAGTGGTAAGTTGAGGGTTGACAAGTGGACCTCTTCCCCTAATTATAAGCTCCAGTCGATCTTGCTAAGGGCGTTGTCCCTTTTTTGTTTAATTGTTTTCCATCTGCAGGGATTGCTAAAGAAATTTAACAAAGGACCACCAAAAGTTAGAACACAGGTAGATGATTGAATTAAGCAAGCATATTTTATACTGACAAAATTCTAATGACAACAACACTTGTTCTACCATGTTCAGATTTGTATTGCAATTGCTGCTCTGGCTGTGCATGTACCTGTGGAGGACTGGGGAGGTGGTGGCATCGTGAACTGGCTAGGCGATGAAATGAAATCTCAACAAGAGTTCATTCCAAGTTTCCTTGAACTGCTTATTATCTTGCCACAGGTACATAACAAATTTAGCTTCATTTGGTTGCCTATCATAGTCTCAGACTCTCAAATAATATTAGTCCTCATATCCTCTGTTTATATAGAGGAAAAGGGATAAAAGCTATTCGTAGCTGAAGTTTCATTTGTAATTTGTTAGGTCATTTTACAATATCATATTAACTTTCATGCATTCTTTTAAGCACTTAATAATCTGTTAATTTTGAGTCAAATAAGCTGAACATATGATTGTATGCCTTGCAAATTGAAGTTTCATGCCTTCTTTTAAGCACTTAATAATCTGTTAGTCTTGAGTCAAATAAGCTGAACATATGATTGCATGCCATGTAAATTGGGCATTTTTGGCTTCTTCTCATTTCTGTGAAAAGAAGGTAAGTTGGTGAAGCAACAAACTTTGTTTTTCTCTCTTTACCATTTGCAGAAGTTTTCTCTTAGTAGTCGGTGGTTGTCAATGGTCATGTTTCTATTTTCAATAAAAAAGTAGATCATCGATGAATCACACTCATAGATACCATTGATGATTTTCCTAGAGCTTCCAAATCTTGAACCAGATTTGTTTTAAATCATACAACGGTATTATTTTAACCATATGTTTTCCATAGCGTAGTGTCGAGTTCAGTAGAGTGATGTACATCATATGCTCAAAATCTTATGGTCCAGAACTATCACACTCAATGAATAAGTGTCCAGATTGTCCTAATATAATCAATGAAGGACTTGTTGTATATCACATTCAATGTATATTATACTTTTTCTTGGTGAAATTGTAACCTATTTGTATGCTATCTTGACAGGAAACTTCTAGTTATAAAATAGCTGCTCGTCCTGAAAGGCGCAATCAGTTTGAGAACGACCTTTGTTCATCAGCTAATGTTGCTCTTAGTCTATTGACTGCTTGCTTGGGTTTTGACGAGCTAAAAGAACAGGTTAGTTTCTTCCTCGTAAAGATAGCTTCATATGGCACAATCAAACTCATTACATGCTAAAGTAGCTAAGGAAACCTGCTTCATAGGTGTGATAAGTAAGTCCACACCCGCACCTGCCCCAAGCAGAAAAGGAAAGCCACTGAAAAAAGTAGCGCTTTAGGTAAAGCATTTGCTAAAATAACTCAACAGGTACAGAAGGCAATGAGAACCAATAGCGTTCAATTGAGCTATACAGAACAGTTGAATAGTAAACCCAATATTCCCATTATCTGTTGTTTCATATCTTGCATGCATACGCAAAATCCTTCCATAACTGAGTCCTCTGGGCTACTTCCCTTTCTTTTGGCCATTATGACGTACATTTGGAAGTACTATACTTGAGAGGTATTTTTTAGTTGCAGTTCTTTTCACTGGTTATGTTATGGCCCCTTGTACTAAGATAAGGGGTTCGATTAGAAGGTTGGTTTATAATGTGCTATCCACTTGCCACGTACTAGCAAAAGTAGTTTTGATGTTTGCACATATTCTCATTGTGTTACAAACTAGCTTAGATTGTTACACCGTACACGCCTTTCCCGATAGTCTGGGAGCAGTCTCACTTGTAACTTCAGAGTTCAGACGGATCTCTTTTCAGCCAGGCAGACATTTTATCCATATTAATGCTTCAATATGCTTATCTGAACCCAGAGACCGGAACTACATATATGAAATTCCGAGACATAGTTATGCAATGAGGGGAGTGGGAGTATTTTGGTAGTTAATACTGGTTCTTCCTTTCGCAGGTTTTGGAGGGTTTTGCTTCTTGGCTTCGTTTCTGTCATGGGTATGCTGCTTCTGCGATTTTGATATAGTAATACTTTATTCCTTGAGAATCTAACTGTTGTGGTACATCTAATATTTTGTATTCTTTCTATACTACTGCTGCCAAACAGTAATGGTCTAATGAATTTATGGAAGTTCTCTTTTATTTTTTCTCAGAATTACCGCAGCTACCCTTGCTTCACATCCTTTGGTCCATACGGCACTCTCTTCGTTGAACACAGATCAATTTCTGGAGGCAGCTGTAAATGGTATTGTTTGCTAGCGCACATAGTTCCTGTCATATTTTAGTTCATCTCTTGCCAGTTTCTCATTTTTTCTTCATCTGCCACCTCAGTCAATCACTTACTGCTATGCTCTTGCTACCACAGTGATGTACCACTGTTCACCTTATTCAGTTGCTACCAACATAGAAAAGTTGACACATTGAGTTTGGTTAATTTTTCGACCATCTGCTCTAGGCATGTTTTTTCTATGCATGACAAATGACAATAGTATTGGGTAATTCTTGCTATTTGTGATGTTAAATTTATGGATAATCAAGTTCAAAGGAAGGATGCAAATCAATTATGGATCTTTGCTCAAAGTCACTAAAAATCTGTGAGTTTCCAGGGAACACATATGGAATTGGGATGTGGTTTTGTACAAATTTGGGGCTCCATATTACAACAAGTTCCAGTCAAAGCCAAGCGCATGTTTCTGGTTACAAGCAAAATCAATTAACACTTAACTAGGTTTCAACAAGTTTCTTCATACAAACAGATTTCTGGTGTAGGTCTCCAGAGCTGGATGAGAGCTTGTGTAGGTTTTGACAAGTTTCACTAAAAACTAATTTTTGGTGCTGGTCTCTAGAGGTCAATGAAACTTTGGCGAGTATTGTTGCTAGTTTCAGATAGGTGCTGTTTTGCAATACTACTATGGGTCTGAATGCCAGTGATCTTTGCTGCAGTGCGGTGCTGACAGAGATGAGGATGGACAATGTGTCTTCCTTGCAGACATTTTCACTTAGCCACACCATCACGAACCCTGACCTCTTGCAGGCTTCCCCTCCAACTCTCCCCCCTCTTTCTCCAGGCTATGCACCACCACCTCTGTGCGCTCACATCGGTGGAGCTACCAAGCCCTAATCAAGCCCGCTGGCTCATCGTGGAAGCTGCGGAGCTCAGCAGAGTGTAGATTGGATACATCAAGTTTCAACTGCAACTTCTTTGAGTAACAAGATGTTTATTTTCTAGCTCAAGATTTACTGACCTCTAAAAACCAGCCAAACGGAAAAGCCAGCCCCCCCTGAATGCGACACTTTCTTACATTTTCCCAATTGGCCCGTGCAATCAAGATTAAGGATTGCAATTAGCAGTTGGATATGAACATGGTCGTGCATCTTTTGCACCCATTGATCATTGTCTAGATCAGAGGCTACATGCTTTCTGTTGTTGCCAAGATCTTGGTTCACATGCTGCTCTGCTGCTGCTTCACTGCAGACAATACTATCTATCGACATTGCTAGGGTCAACTAATTTATGGTCCTGATGGGTCCCCCTATCTCTGGCGCTTGATGATGGATGAGTTTCATTGGACCAGCTCGAAGATATGTTTATGAAATGTGAATTTTTTCTTGATTTGTATAAGGAGATATTTCTTCACACCGTTGTCCTTGTAAATTTGTAAGCTCAAAATTGTTCCAAAAAGCTTCTCCAGCTTGTCGCGTAAGCTGGCCTTCTGATCTTATAAGCAAAGAAGTCCCCAAACCTAGCTTATTGGATAAGCTATGCTTGACCAAGCCCACCATAGTTATTGTGAATGGCTGCATTCAGTTAAACCTAAGATAGACCCTATGTTCTCAGGATTTTGTTAGCAGCTTGCTAATAATACGCTCGTCTCTAACTTGCCAGTTACCTCTGAGTTGATACATTTTACTGTATCTCGAGATTCTTGTGGCATCACTGAACAGTTTCCGCTGATCCAAATTCTCATCCCTCATGTTATGGGCCTCAAAGAGCAGCTGAAAGACTCATCTAAGGTATGTAACATGTTTACCATACTCTGCATTAATGATCTATCAATGTGTTTGTTTTGTGCCCAGATCCACCATACCAAATATTTGGTCATGCCAAATTTTTTGCTCTGGCTTGAGTGGTCATAATTTTTTTTGCATGCTCATGCTTCTGTATCTACTCCCAATTTATTTTCTTGCCAAGATTAGCCAAAGCATTCACCAATTTCTTAGCTACCAATTTTTTTTGTGTGTGATTGAGTTGGGTTCAAACCAAGCACATCGGATTCCTCCATCTGCAGATTTCTCCTTGATTGTTACTCCCTCCGTCCCATAATATAAGAATGCTTTTTACACTAGTGTAGTGTCAAAAACGTTCTTATATTATGGGACAGAGGGATTATTTATTAGTGTAGTGTTGGATACTTAGATTTACATAAGCACTTGTACTGTTACATGGTAAAATGTGTATCCACATGTGTTTTTCATCATTGTCATTGATAACTCTTTTTCTATTACCAGGATGAAGAAGATGTAAAAGCTATTGCTCGTTTATTTGCAGACATGGGTGATTCCTACGTTGACTTGATTGCAACAGGTAACACTTCATCGATGATGACGATGATCAAAATATGGATCTGTTTTTTCATGCTGTACATGAACCAAATCATCCTGACCATTTAAGAATTACACTTACAATTTATTTTGAAGGTTCAGGCGATGCCATGCAAATAGTGAATGCACTACTGGAAGTTACTTCCCATTCAGAATTTGACATATCCTCCATGACGTTTAATTTCTGGCACCATCTTAAGCGTAATCTAACTGGGAGGTATTTTTTTGAAACATTACTGGTTTTACTTGAGAAACAACCAATTCAGTGCTTACAAATTGTAGGGATTCGTATACATCGTGTGGATCTGAGGTGTCGATTGAAGCTGAAAGAAATAGAAGAATGCAACTATTCCGTCCTCCGTTTGAAGTTCTTGTGTCTCTGGTATGTTTGAGGGGGGGGGTCCTTTTAGTATAATGCTCATATTTTTGTGATGCGCCATGCAATAAAAACATGGAGTGCGACTAATCATTCATTACATATATTGTTTGTTGGGATTTCCTGTTCATCTCATGCTGTTTTGATACTGAATCAGGTTAGTTCCCGAGTTGAATACCCTGAGGACTTTCACACTTTCTCGGAGGAAGATCGGAGAGATTTCAGATATGCTAGATATGGTATGCTTCCTGATTTTTTTGACCGAGTTAATCTTGCAGTTCATATTATCTATGTCATGCAACTGCCAAATAATTACAGAACCATTCATTTTTCAGCGGTTAGTGACGTGCTACTTGATGCAACTGATGTCCTTGGAGGTGACTCGACGCTAAAAATACTTTTCATGAAGTTAATTCAGGCGAGTCTGTTTGCACACTCAACAATTCTCTTCCCTAGCCACTGCTCAGTGCTAGTATCTATACTTGTCAAATTGGACTATTTGTTTCATAGTTCTTATTGATGGTCTAGCCTGTGAATTTCTACTTATCCATCTGTTTCTTTTTGTTGGAATTAAATTATTTTTATGGAATATACTGTAGCAAGTTCAGTGAAGTGTAATGTGTTGAGCTCTACTCCCTGTCTGGCCTTTTCACAATCACTACTTTTGTTGCTCATGCTAGTAATACAATTTAAATTCTTATTTGAGGCACTACAATTTATGCAAACTGTACCAAATAACTTAATTTGAGTTGTTTATCTGCCTCTTGTTTGTGCTTATGTTGTGTACTTAGTATGATATACCATCGTAAGTTTTTGTCTATTCATTTTATAAGATTAGTCTCTTCTCGTGTACGATGGCATATCTTTGGCTGATGATTAGTCCTGTAGCTTCCCAGTCCCACCAAGAAATTTGTTTGGTTTTCTGTAACCAAAGCGGTATGCTTTTGGATTTTCAGGCATGTGGAAGCGGTGCCGAACAGAACCAGAATTGGCAACCATTAGAGGCTGCCCTTTTCTGTATACAAGCCATTGCTAAATCGCTTTCGATTGAAGAGAAGGAAATATTACCGCAGGTATGAATGGCATCTTGTTATCTTGAGTGTCAAATTGTCAACTGATGGGTTGTAAGATCTTTTTGCTGGATGGTTACTTTTTTCTGCGCCTTTACATTACAATCATCGTTAATGAGGTCTGGTTAACATAATGTGGTCACGCTGTCCTTTGAAGGTTATGCCACTGCTTCCAAGGTTTCCTCACCAAGAACAGTTGCTACAAACAGGTTTGTTTTGTGTAATTGGCATTTCAGAAGTCCTTGTTCTTAGCTCAGTGTTTGTTTTATCTTATACTGTGACTAGTATTCGGGAATCACATTGTAGACAGTAGCTATTTACTGCCTGTGATGTCTGGTTCAGATGCTAGGTTTATAATAAGTTAGGGCTCTTTAGGCACAGTTGTTGGGCAGAAACTTTGTGAGATTCAGTTTTCCTAGCTTGATTATGTCGACGACAGGAGTTCAAATACGCTTGAATCTTGCAGTTTGTTCAACCATTGGAGCATTTTCAAAATGGATTGATGCTGCCCCAGCTGAACTGCCCATCCTACCACCTTTGGTTGATATTCTCAACAAGGGCATGAGTACATCAGAGGATACGGCTGCAGCTGCTTCTGTGGCATTTAAGTATATATGTGAAGGTACTACCTCATTATCCACTTCTTTTTAATGGACCTATCTGACTGGAATAAATTGATTATTGTTTCCTACCCATTTCTTCCTGTTAGTTGTGCTACACCGTAGGAAAAACATGGGAACTCATGAGGCATACATATTTTTTCAAGAGATTAGACTAAATGAAAAGTTTGCGTTGAAATCAAGTGCAAAGATTTTTCTAGTCCTAAAGATTGAAGTTCCACAAAATATCTTTCTTCTAAGAGGCAAGAACCAATTCATATATGTTACATGTCCCTCCTTTTTAGAAAAGGCCAAAGGTTCCCTTTACATATACTAATAAAGCGGGAGAGAAAACTGTAAAAAGCTTATGGTTGAGACTGGCAAACGGCAAAGTGAAAAATGATCAGGTGCTAACGGGTCATGATGTGCGCAATTTTTGTAGCTCCATGCAAGGTTTCCCCCCATTTTTTTGATCAAATGCCTTTATTCCTAGGTCTTGCCAGAAAAGAACCATAAGCATAGTCTCTTTTTGCTAAAAATATTTTTGTTGTTCTGTTCTTTTCCAAATCTTAGAATGACAACAGGGTAAATAGCTTTCCTCAGGCTTGCTCACCAGGGGTGCTGCCGAGACCAGAGCGTACGGGCAATTTTGGCTAAGCATTAATTGTACTGTCTAGCATACAAATTGGTTGTACATACGTTTGTTTGGCTCCTGCCACACAGAGATCTTGGCTGTTAATTTCAGATGTACTGTCTAGCATACAAATTGGTTGTACATACGTTTGTCCAGCTCCTGCCACACAGAGATCTTGGCTGTTCATTTCAGATCGGATGCAATAGAGTGCAGACGGCGTGACTGAGAAGGCTGGGAGGGTGCTCCGTTTTGTTTTATTGCCCTCATATATGTAATATACATATACGAAGTTGTGATATATATTACGACATCGAATAGTTTACGAAGTATCTGTTTATATTTCCATGCTTGTTTGAATTTTACGGTAGATTTCTGTTATTGGCATAAAGAGTCGACAGCTTATAGTTATTTTATTTCCTTTTTTTTGGTGATAAGACTGTAGGGGAAAGTTCTCGGGTTCATTGGATGGCCTTTTCCAGATCTATCATGTTGCAATAAGTGGAGTTGGTGGTTACAAAGTTTCTTCAGAGGACTCGTTGCATTTGGTTGAAGCCTTAAGGTTCCTTATTAATTCCCCTTAGCTATTATTACTATTTTGGTTGCATTCAACATGTCACCTTACTTGTTCATTCACCACTCAAATCAGTGTGGTTATCACGACGCTTCCGCAAGACCATGCTAGAAGAGCCCTGGAGTTAATCTGCATGCCAATAATTAATAGCTTGCAGGTGAGCAGCAATCTTTGATAGTTAACTGTTGATATGATCCTTGCTAATTTTTTATTTGAAAAACTAGGAAATAATCCAGCAAGGTGAAAGTGCTCTTCAACAAGTTCCTGCTCGGCATTTAACCGTTCACATAGACCGGTTGTCGACCATTTTCAGGTGGTGACCTCCCATTTATCTTTTTGCCCATCCAAGTTTTGGTTTTGTATTAAATTCTCCAAACTGTTGCAGCAATGTGAAACTTCCAGAAGTAGTTGCTGAAGCTGTCAATAGATACTGGTCCACACTGAAGATTATCTTTGATCAGTGAGTATGGGCACCGGACAGAATTCTGGGAGAAGTTTCTACTTGTACATATATATGGCAGATCTCATCCATCCCTACTTTACTAATAAACTCTTTTGCGCAGTCGGGCATGGGATACACGGACCATGGAGTCTCTATGCCGATCTTGCAAATTTGCTGTAAGTTAATTAATTTTATTTATTTATGTTGCTTGTTGTTTGAATGCAATTTACATTCAGATCGAATACAAGTCCCGTCAGAAGGGCATAATCGGAACAATTATCTTTTTCCACATACTGTCTCACTCTTGAGAGTTCTGATTCTTCCTTGGTGGGATTAGTATGACTGTAACACTTCCAGGTTTAAGAAATGATAAATATGATATTGCAAATCATGCCTTACTTTCTCTTCAGATTTGCGGTTTTCACTTTTATGGAGAGCATTGAAGTATTTTTCTAGCTGAATCATGATATCACTTCAACACAACATATACATGTGGATTCTTTGCCAAACTTTCATGCTTACTATGTTTATTATCTTTTCTGTGCTGTAGGTAAGGACATGTGGGAGGTCCATGGGAATCACCATTGGTGCAATGCTTCTAGAAATCCAAACACTATATCAGCAACACAATCAATCTTGCTTCCTTTACTTATCCAGTGAAGTTATTAAGGTTCTTGCTATTTCAGAAGTCTAGTGATGTATTTTTAGCTGTATTTTGATTGTTCTGACAGCATTTTATGTGTAGATATTTGGGTCTGATCCATCTTGTGCGAGCTATCTTACATGTCTGATACAGACACTCTTTAATCATACAATACAACTGCTCAGAACTATTCAAGTAACTATTCCTGCTTTAGCCCCTTGTGTTGCTGATCCGCTCATGGTAACATATTAATAAAGCAAGCGATAACTAATTCAGTGGATTTCATTCCCTACATTGCAGGATTTTACAGCTAGACCCGACATAGCTGATGATTGCTTTCTGCTTGCGTCAAGATGTATTCGTTACTGTCCTGATCTATTTGTACCTACAGAGATTTTTCCAAGATTGGTTGATTGTGCAATGGCTGGTGTAACTATACAACATAGGTAGTGCCTCCAAGATTAAGTACTTCCACAATTATTGTGTTTCTTATCCTTCTGTTAAAAAATATAAGGCATATTTAATTTTATACAGCCTCAATGCAAGATTTTGACTACGACTCTAATCACAATATGCTATAATAAATAGATAAAATGTAATATGAAATCATTGAAAAATTGAGAGAGTATACTTTTGTAGTCAATCCATATTGTTTTCCACAAACTATTGGCTAAAGTTCTAAAAGGCTGACTGCACACATCCTAAGACGCCCTATATTTCTGAAAACAGGGGAGAATAAAGATCAGATGCTAGAATTGAGTCATAATTGTGTTATATGAGCTGCATATGCTTGTTATCCTTGTTTAATGATGCAATCTGATATCGTGGTGGCTAATTGTTACCTTATTTTTTGTGATATGTTATAGGGAGGCCTGCAAATCCATACTGTGTTTCCTATCTGACACCTTTGATCTTGCGAAATCACCCGAGGGGGAAAAGTACCGGGATCTAATAAACACAATTGTACTCCAGCGAGGTGCAACACTTGCAAGAATAATGATTGCTTCCTTAACAGGGGCGCTACCGTCTGGTCGCTTGGAGGAGGTATGTTGATTGGTAGCAAGAGTGTTGCTGTTTATATACAATCCTGCCTGTGAGCTTTAAGCAAAGATATGCCCTAAAGACTATGTTATGCTTACTCTTGACAGTAAATGATTGAAGAATGAACTTTATATCCCTTCTGTATGAAACTTTGCAGGTCTCATATGTTCTGCTGTCCCTTAGCAGAGCTTTTGGTGGGAATATGTTGAATTGGACAAGGGATTGCATTGCCCTTATACCCCCACAAGCCCTAACAGATTCAGAACGCTCAAGATTCTTGACAATTATATCCGATGCATCATCGGGATCTAGTCTTGGTTCCTTGACGGATAGATTCGCTGAAATATCAGAGGTTTGCAGACGAAACAAAGCGGTGCAGGATATAGTTCAAGCTGCTTTGCAGCCTCATGACTTGGCCTTCACGGTTGCTCCGCGGCATTCATGATGACTGGATGTTTTCTTTACAAGACCAGTTGAAAGCCCGTGATGGTGTCGGTGTGCGCCATCTGAATATTTTCCCCTTTCATACGGTTTGAGTTGCGGCATCGATCATACTGTTCAGATTTCTTTAGAGGATAGATAGGTCAGCCAGTAGTCATTGTCATTCATTTTGTGTTTGTCTCTGTACATGCGTCGTGCATTTATGTATGTGGGAGGAAAATTGTGTTGTATTATTATCTGGAAGAGATCAGTGGTATACGTACTCAACTAGGAGATCACACCGATTGTGATCTGCCCTGGTCCTGAATTTTGTAATGGCTGGCCAGCTTAACTTTGTGAATTGAGGTGGCCACCAATTCTTTTTATGTAAACATCTGCCAAATATTAAGTATGTCCTTGATGTCACATTCAAGCTGTCTTATGCTTTCTGTGCGAGCCTGGAGTATGTGTCACTTCTATGAAGGTAACTACTGATGTATGATCGCCTCTCTTTGGTTCCTAGGCAGAATATTAGCTGCCTCTCTGTGGTTCCAAGGCACAATATTAGCTAATCGAGGTTTCTGGTTCTGCACGATCTTCTGGGAAAATCACTCACCGGCTCTCTATAGAACTGCTACATCTTTCCTATTCCTACTTACTAAAGTTATACGGTGGCATAGAAAAAGTTTGAACAAAAAGACACAAGCGAACATATGGACTCGTAACAAAAAGTTGTTTGAGGCATCTGTATTGATTTTTCCTTCTAGTGCAAACTAGTACTAGTGGGCCTCATCAAAGAGTAGAAAATAGTCTCTCACTACACATGCATTTCTATTATTCACTTCAACTTTTTCAACTTTATGCATCGGATCATACTTTTTTTTTCAAGCATCCACCTCTTGTAGAGGATCCCGCTTCCCCATCCAAACTTACTTTTCCTGACATCCGATCCTACATGGCACGCGAGGCATCACCCTAGGGTTGTGCATTGGGCATGCCCGGAAGAACACTGGACGTCGCAGACAGGATGTCGTCAGCACATCTGAGCATTGTGAGAGGGCACACATTTGAAAAATCCGTTCGCTCCAAATGGAATTTGCTAGACTATGAAGAACACAAAGGCCTTTGGGAATTCTTTCTGGTTGTCAAATTCTTCCAATCTAAGATTTGACTGACAGAAGAATTAGTGGGAGCTATATTGCTATCATGTTTTGGAAGCAGGGCATCTCTCTTCAACATGATCCAATTACATAATTGTTCCTTTAGTTTTCAGTCTCATCCAAATAAATGGGTTCACCATCTTCAAAGGATGTAACATCTCAACCAACTAGATGAGTCGTTGCACCCTTGACACAAAGATCAACCGCAGCCAGGAAGTTAAGCAAGCCATGGACAACATTTCTAATAAATGTTCAGTTTATGAATTATTTCCATATACGGGAACTGATAGAGGCGAGGGTGTCCCGATCTTTCAGTCAGATGATAACTATCGATTTGGTGGAGTCAACTTTGACGATCCGACTACAAACGTGCAACGACGTTGCGCCTTAGCAATCGGTAAACCAATCTCCTGAGGTTACCGACGATGCCGGAAACACAATCAGCCTGACCACGAAGGTCTATTCCTGCAAGCAATCGAAGAACGAGCAAGAATATGATAAAGCAATCTGAATATTGCAAATATATATAAAGTATTGATAATGGCGGGGATCCGTAAGCGGTCTTGGCCTGGTCGCTGAACACAAACGAAGTACACGAAGTTGCAATGGCTACTTTTAACTAAACAAATCCCAAGGAAAAATCTACTAGATTGATCTACTTATATAGGAGCAAAGGGTGGCAGCCAAGGAGGTGGGAGGATGTTCCAAGGCTGCCTAAAACTAATCCTAGGTCGTACTGGGCTCATGGGCCCAAGTAGAGAAGATGCAACACCTTTGGACTTATAGTTTGACTCGGATTCTGCTGCAATGTCAGATTGTTTTGTCAATATCTCAACGCTTTAGACGAATTTGAAGATGAGTCCAATTGGGATGGAAAGTGCACGGAATAAACTTTCCAACAAAAAAAGAATCACCCAATTCGGAGTCCGGATGAAATAGATCTTGACATTTTTAGTCAGGTATGTGTGTGCAGTCCGAATCTGAGTTCAGAACGTGTGGGACTTGAACTCTATTTTCTCTTGGCCCAAAAGTGACGTGAAAAGACTTTTTGGACAACACTTAAACTTCTCTTTTTTCCTTGTCTTCGTATGTGGATTGTACAAATGTCCCATACACCTGCAATTAGACATGACACAAAAGTCTGTGAAGTATTTTTGTTCTGGATAATGTACATTAATTATTGCATAGTTTGCATTACAAATCACCTCAGAAATATGCATGTATGCAATATTTTTGGTTGTATCGAAGTAGTCATGTCCTCATCATCCTCCCCTTCTTGAAAACAAAGCCGTAATCAGCGTTGCTTAATCTGAAATGTGGCTAACAAAAGAGACAAGGTGTACATGTTGTATATGTATATGTCATCCATTTTGACTTCCTTCGGTTTTTGCATATATGACATATGTATACATGAGTAACTTTCATCGTTCATAAAATATAAAGCCAAAATATTATCACAAGAAGTAGAAGGTATGAAAATATTGCAACTTAGTTTGCACATATAAGTGAAGCTCTTATTCATATCAAAATATTGACAATGTTCATCATTAAACCACCCCAACATTAGTGAATAAACCTTACTTGCATCAAATTTACATGCTACATCATGCTTAAATAAGCAAACATGCAATAAGTCATTTGTCACAGAATCATCACCAAGATTAGAGGTCATATCAAAATGATTAAACATTGGCACAATTACTTTCAAATGTATTTGATCCAAATCTGATTTATTCCCTGATTCACATGGTTCTTTTGCATCAATAGTTAATTCGATGGGTGCACTCAAAATTGTTGGTATTTCAGTTGTTTGATCACATGACATATTCATCACAATAACATGATTCGCCAAAATAGGTGGTGTGCTTAAATCAACAGGTAACTCAACACACGATGTATTCAAGTTAACTAGGTATGCATCATTCTCATGTGAAGTTATATCATCAATACCTTTACTGTTACCTTGTCGCAAAGACGTAGCTGATGTAGGTACGGACGATGACAATATACCATACACTTGAGATGATGTCGCACTCACAATTTGAGGTGTGGCTGCTCTAGTAGGTGCAACGGTGGAGGAACCAATCGATGGTGGTGAGCATGAACTGGAATAGTAGTTGTTGTAGCCACCCAATGCATCCTTCTGTATCTGTCTCTCAAAGGTACAAGTGCGAACATACATACCAGTAATGCAATGAGGAATATACCGAAATCTTGCACGGATATCATGGTTCAAACCACAAAAAAATCTATTCATTGTATCATCCTCAGATTCTTCTATGTCATAATGATGCAAGATTTGAATTCTTGGTAGTAAGCATGAACACTGTTACTGCCTTGTTTTAATTGTCCCAGTTTGCGAAGCAATTCACGATGATAGTAAGGAAGAAAAAAATTATTGTCTCATTACATCTTTCAAATATTTCCATGTTGTGGGTTGGTTATCAATGTTTTTCTTACAATGCACACTTCACCAAACAGAAGCAAAACCAGTAAATGCTCGAGTGGCAGCTCGTACTCTCTCATGTTCAGAAAAATCATGGTGACTAAAAACTTGTTCTACTTCAAGCTCCCAAGTTAGATAAATAGCAGGATTAAATCTACCCTCAAATGACGACCTGACCATGTGCTTGTGTGTGTTGTCCCACCTCTCGTGATGGTGAAGATGTGTCCGTCGTCCAAGAACTTCCATCTCCGGAACCTGTCATGATTAGTAGAAACAAGAATTAAAATTCGAGAATAATGTTCTTATGAACTACTAGGATGTGGTGGTAAAACGCTCACAATAAGACAAAATCAATATCTTACAAGTTCTTACCATGCAGCAGGTGATGACAGGCAACCAACGGTGTCAAATAACTCCAAAGATTGAGTAAATCAATTGCCAGGTGAACGTACTTATACATGGTGTACAAATATGTGGAGCTGGTTGGCTCTACATATGGTAGCAAAAGATTAGCAATAACCAATTCAGAGATGCAATGTTGAATAAACGCTGAACGGTGATACTATGCTGGTCCTAGGCTAGAACAGACTAGAGATGCGAGCCTGGAACACTAATGGGGTCACGACGTATCACAGCTAGTAGCAACAAAGGATATGTCGTAGCTCTGGACAACAAGATATAAACGAAGATCACAATGATAGTAAAGACAATGATGAGAAACCAATGCCAAGCAGGATATACCAAACAGTCTCCAACTTTCCTCTCGAAAAGTTTGTGTTAATTTTTTGATTATTTTTCTCAAGAATGCCACTGACTCAAACTTTCCAAGCCAAAAAGAATCACTCAATTCTGAGTTCGTATGAGGAGTCAAAAATATTCGGGAACCGGCCTGAAAAACAATGATAAACTATGTTCGTCTTCGGAGGGCAAAAAGACTTATTTAGAAGCCGATTTTTAGGTGCCAAATATTGAACTAGATTCTATAAATATTCATATGTGCCTCGTCGCTAGCTTTAATTTGAGTACTTCTGGAGCCAAAACAGACTTCGTATGAGGAAGATATGCTTGTTCTACTGAACAGTGCGCAAAGCAGATTCCAATCCGAATTTAGGTACGAGACTGAGTCTAGATAAATCTGAAATTAGTTTCTCTCTCTCTCTTTTTCTGACTTTTTTCCTTTTTATTCTCTCTTTTTATTCTCTGACTTTTTTACCTTTTTAATCTATCTTTTTTTTCTCTTTCTTTCCAAAACAAACTAGATAAGATGCAAATTGGGTTAAGCGAAGATGCAAATGAATTCAACTATGATTATGACAATGAACGATGGTTAGCACGTGGTGAAAATTGATGGATGGAGGTGGTGGACAGCGGAAGGGATAATGATGCAGCGGCGGCATGACTAATGTGAACAGAACTCGAAACTCTAACGGAACTAGACACTAAGACCAGCAACCCGACACGGCGATGTAACCGATAATTCAACTATGCAAGCACTGAAAAGAAAATTGCAAAGGCTCAGACTGTCTTGGACAAAGGTTGAACAGATCTAACTTTTTTGTAGCTTTTTCTTTGGACAATAGGTAAGAAAATAAATCTAATCTAAGGATAACTGTAAATGCTCACTGAGCAACATGAAAACCGATACCACTTGATAGAGGCGAAGGTGTCCTGATCTTTCAATGAGATGATAACTATCAATTTGGTGGAGTCGACTTTGACGATCCAACTACAAACGTGCAACGATGTTGCGCCTTAGCAAATGCTTAACCAATATCCTGAGGTTACTGACGATGCCGGAAGCACAATTAGCCTGACCACGAAGGTCTATTCCTACAAGCAAGTGAAGAACGAGCAATAATATGATAAAACAATCTGAATATTGCGAATATATATGAAGTATTGGTAATGGTGGGGATTCACAGGCGGTCTTGGCCTGGTCATTGGACACAAACGAAGTACACGAAGTTGCAATGGCTAACGTTTAACTAAACAAATCCCAAGGAAAAATCTACTAGATTGATCTACTTATATAGGAGCAACGGGTGGCAGCCAAGGAGGTGGGAGGACGTCCCAAGGTACCCTAATACTAATCCTATGTCGTACAAGGCTCATGGGCCCAAGTAGAGGAGATGTAACACCTTTGGACTTGTAGTTTGAGTCGGATTCTGCTGCAGCGTCAGATTGTTTCGTCAATATCCTCCTCGCATGGGACACCACGGTCATGGAGGTTGACAACATACATTTGGACACTAGTTTTCTCACGGGCATGGTGCATAATAAGGACGGGGCTCAATGGTGGATCTCGGTGGTATATGGCCCCCAAGGAGATGAGCTCAAAACTAATTTCTTGGAGGAATTCCGCTAGGAGGGAAGGCTGCTTGGGGCCATGGATGGTTCTTGGCGACTTTAACATGATTTTGAGAGCGTCCGGGAAAAACAACGCCAATATCAATAGAGCGATGATGCACAAATTCAGGGATTTGTGGTCGATCACGAGCTAAAAGAGCTATACATGCATGGGAGGAATTTTACTTGGACGAACGAACGAGATGAACCGATGATGACCAAAATTGATAGAGTTCTAGTATCGGTGGATTGGGAATTGCACTTCACCGACTGTTTACTCCAGGCTCTCTTGACCAACGTTTCAAATCATGTGCCTCTTCTGCTTTCCACCTCCGCGGCATTGTGCCCCAAAAGGAGGTTTAGATTTGAGCTATTCTGGACTAAGCTTGATTGGTTCTTGGATGTGGTGCGGGATGCTTGGGTGTGCGAGGAAAATATCACAGATCCTTTCAAAAGATCTAATGAACTGTTGAGGAACACAGCTCGAGCACTCCGAGCTTGGGGTCAAAAGAAAGTGGGCAACATCAAAATTCAGTTGTCGGTGGCCAACTATGTCATCTTAAGGCTGGATAGAGCACATGGGCACCGCTAGTTAACTACAGAAGAGCTCTGGTTACGGAGAACATTGAAACTGTCTCTGCTGGGTTTAGCCTCGCTACAACGCACTATAGAAAGGTAGCGGTCCAGATTAAGGTGGATCAAAGAAGGTGATGCGAACACCAAGTTGTTTCAACTGGTGGCGAATGGTAGGCGATCAAAGAATTTTATCCCCCGAATATGCGCTGAAGGAGAAATCATTACCGATCAAACAAGAAAGGAAGAGGTATTCACTAAGGCATATAAGCAACTCCGGGGTAAGGCGAACTCGAGGGAGGCCACTCTGGATCTGAACTTCCTAGGTGTTCAAGCCTGTGATCTCCACGAGCTGGAGGAGATTTTCACGGAGGAGGAGGTGTGGAATACGATAAAGGAGATGCCACAAGATCGTGCTCCAGGGCTTGACGGGTTCATCAGTGCTTTCTATCAGCGAGCTTGGTCGATCATAAAGTAGGACTCATGGCTGTTATGCTCAAGCTATATGTTGGCGACGGTCGTGGCTTTGGTAAGTAACCATGCCCACATTGTATTGATCCCTAAGAAACCGGACACAATTGAAGTGGGGGATTTCCGACCGATTAGTTTGACTCATAGTGCGGCCCAGATCTTCGCCAATATGCTTGCTAACAGAGCTAGGCCATAGATGAAATTGGTGGTTGCGGAAAATCGGCCTGCCTTCATCAAGACTCGGAGCTTACATGATAATTTCCTGCTTGTCCGACAAGTCGCATGGAAGATACACAATCGCAGGGAAGCTGGGCTATTCCTTAAACTTGACATATCTCGGGCTTTTGATTCATTCTCGTGGCTGTTACTATTTGAGGTTTTGCGGTCGAAGGGCTTCAGGAACAAATGGATCGGATGGATATCCATCCTATTGAGAATGGTGTCCACGCGAGTTTTGGCGGATGGAGTACCTGGGGAAGCTTTTATGCAGGCGTGCGGAATGAGACATGGAGATCCTATATCACCTCTCCTGTTAGTCATAGCCATGGACGTACTTACTCTGATGATCACTAAGGCAGCGGAGGAGAATGTGGTAAGCTCATTTCATGGCATCAAGGCTATGCAGCGGATCTCTATCTATGCTGATGATGTTGCACTTTTGATCAGCCCCTTGGTGGCGGACTTGCATTTTGTGTGCTGTGCACTGCATGCGTTTGGAGAAGCATCTGGGCTTCGAGTAAACTATGGCAAGTCCTCGACCATCCTGATACGAGGAAGCGATCCTGACAAGACTAGGGTGGCCACATGGTTGCAGTGTGATATGAAGGAGTTCCCTTGCAAGTACCTGGGCTTACAATTGGCATTCAAACAACTCACAAGGAATGGATGGTAGCCGATGCTTGATCGCGCGAAGAAAGTTGTCCCGGCTTGGCAGAGAGGTTTGATCACTAGGCCTGGCAGGCTGATTCTTGTGAAGTCGATCATGTCGGCGAGGCCGATACACCACTTCTTGGTGATGGATGTGCCATTATGGGTCTACGAGGAACTTAACAAGTGGACGAGAGACTTTTTTTGGACGGCCAAGGACAAAGTGCACGGTGGACAATGTATGGTGGCATGGAATAACATATGCAGACCAACTTGCTATGGTGGTCTGAGAGTGAAAGACTTGCAAACCCAAGCCCTTGCTCTATGGGTTAGATGGGAATGGCTAAGAAGAGTTGATCCAGAGAGGCCATGGCAAGGAGTACCTCTGATTGTGGACAAGGAGGCGAGATAGGTGTTCGACAACTTGGTTAAGATTAAGGTTGGGAAGGGCTCAAAGGTTCTGTTTTGGCGAGACAGATGGGTCCATGGGTTTGCCGCTTATTACATAGCACCGTTGGTGTCTGACGCAGTGGAAAAGCGCACAAGGAACATATAGACAGTTCAATAGGCACTAACGGGCACGACATGGCCGTTCGATGTATAGGGTGAGCTGTCCTTCACTGCCCACATCCAACTCTTGCACCTGCAGCAGGCAATCGCCACTGTTCCGCGTGAGCCAACTATGAGGATGAGTCCACCTGGCCATGCGATGCATCGGGGGCCTTACACCGCACGGTCGGTATATGATAGATTGTGCCTAGGATTGCAGCGCGTCCCCTTTGATACCTGTATATGGAGGAAATGGGCCCCACTCAAATGCAAAATCCACATGTAGTTGACAGTGCAACACCGGATTTGGACATCAGATCGCAGAGCAAGACATGAATTACAGGAGGCCCCTTCGGCGTTCTACACTTGCCTCTAGGATGAGGACAACGCAGAGCACATCCACATTCAATGTGGGCACGCGAGAGAAATTTGGCATCGATGCTTAACATGCCTCAACAGTACCGTGCGTCGACCCGACAGGGATGACACTCTACTTGACTGGTGGCTTCGGGCTAGGGAGAGCTTCCATAGCGCAAACAAGAGAGGATTCGACACAATGGTCACGACAGTTACTTGGGAACTTTGGAAACAAAGGAACACTCGAGTTTTCAACCGTGTAGAGCAAGTCATGACGGTGGAGCAACTCTACAGGCACATCTTTGAAGAGATCAAGGCATGGAAAGAAGCTGGACGAGGCGTTGGAGCACTCTAAAGATTCATGAGAGAGTAGGATTAGGATCTAGGTGCTGGTGTGGGTTGTATCCTTGTGGGGATGTTCGCATCTTGTGCAAGTTCTTGTAAATGTTTTTCTGCCTTCTATAAAAGTAAGGTATGCCATTGGCATACTCTCGTAAAAAAATTCTCAATGCTCGGGATGAATTCTAAGGTGAGTTCAATTGGTTTGGAAAATTCACGAAATAAAATTTCCAACAAAAAAAAGAATCACCCAATTCGGAGTCTGGATGAAAGAGATCTTGGCGTTTTGAGTCAGGTATGTCTGTGCAGTCCGAATCTGAGTCCAGAACATGTGGGAATTGGACTCTATTTTCTCTTGGCCCAAAAGTTACGTGAGAAGAATTTTTGAAGAACACCTAAACTTCTCTTTTTCTCTTATGTTCATATGTGGATTGTACGAATGTTCCATACACCTGCAATTAGACATGGCACAAAAGTCTGTGAAGTATTTTTGTCCTGCATAACATAAATAAATTATTGCATTGTTTGCATTAGAAATCACCTCAAAAATATGCATGTATGCAATATTTGTGGTCATAGCCAAGGTAGTCATGTCCTCATCAGGAACACCAAGAAGCATTAGACAAACTAACAAACAGGGGTAACCACCTCTGGATCATGGAAAGCGCCTGTTCGTACTAGCTGGACTCACACAGGAGCTCGATGCCGAAGAGGTCAGATGTGAATGTTGGTTTGGGTGGCGAGGGAAGAGCAGTGCGGAGCAAGAAAGGCAATAGACGCCAGCGTTGGTCCGTCGAGGCGCGTCCCTTTGCGCCGAGTCCGCTAGATGGGTTGGTTCGGTCGTGCGAGACGTGTGCTCGCTTGTTTCGGCGTCTTGGGAACGGGGGTACCCAGGCTTGCCTGCCTGCGGCCCATGGCGTGGCTCCATCAACGGACCGGTACGTCCCATCTTCAGCGACAACAACTCAAGACCCTCGCGAGGGGCCGAGCGTCACGAGGCGGACGACACCAAGACCTCCCTAGGGGAAGCCTCACTAGGCTGGCTCCCGAGGAGCGGAGACATCTATGCAAGGGGCACCTCACGAGGTTCGCGTGACATGAGCCATGACGACCAAGGCCAGGCGGGCGCCAGTGGGCACAATGTACCGGTTTCCTCTTTGGTGCTAAGGAGGCAAGCGCAGGCGTGGGGTCCCGAGGAACCAGGAAAAGGTTTTCCACATCCGTGCAACAAGACCAAGACCAGCAGGATGGCAGGATGAGGGTCATCGCGGAGCCCACAGCAGCGTCACAACCAGAGCCTTTGGCAGGCGAAGACTACTTTTGTCAGGATAGCTTGTACTAGTTGCCCCCCTTCAAACTTGGCTGTTGTGGGATCCCTTCCCAACTAAACATTTGGGAAGAGGACCAAGGCCACTATAAATAGGACCTAGCCACCACCATAGAAGGGGACGGAACATTGAGGTCACCCTCTCACCCACAACTCATCGCGCTCAAGAACACCTCACCTCCTGAGGCTGCTCATCTACTGTGCTAGCTCATCCTCAGCCCCTCGAGGCAATCCACTCACAAACTAGAGTAGGGTATTACACTGCAAGGTGGACCGAACCAGTATAAACCCCCTGTGTCTCTTGTTCTTTGGGTTCGTCGAGCTAGGCCGTGGAATCGTTGAGCAAGTGAGTCAGGGAGAGAGTGTTCTTCGTGCGCACCCCAGAGTTTGAACCTCTCAAGGGTTTGCCGGAACCCGCAATCTGACATCTGGCGCGCCAGGTAGGGGTGCGCGGAAGCCTCTCTTCCATAGATCGACGCCCTACTGCTCCACCGCTTCCATGGCAGACGCTCGTCGAGCCCGTGCTGAGCGCCGAGCCGCTCTCAATGCTCGTGTCGCCCAGACAGCGCCCCATTGGCGAGCCTCCCCGTCGCTCTCCATCACCCATTGCCAACGCCGCCACCGGCCCGGCGGGGAACGATCAACAAGCTTTATCGTTGAACCCCTCCGTGCGGAGGGACAGACGCACCGCCACCCCGTCGTTGACCCCGGCCGGCTCGTTGACCCACGCTCGCCGCGGGTCTGCGGACGCGCATGTTGCACTGCTCATGGTGCGTGAGCTCTGCGCTACCGCCCCGTCGACGACCTCTACAAAGATTGGTTGGACCGCATCGCCGAGCTCGTCAGCGCCGCTGGGGGCTCCCCTGCACCGTCCCTTTCCCTGCCTCGTCCGCCTCCTGTAGCGGGCGACGTAGCCCATGGAGCACCTCCGCCACCTCCGCATCAAGACGTCGCCCTTGTGCCAAGATGCATGCCCCGCGGCGAGACCCACCGCGCAGGGTGCCCGCGCGTGAAGAAGGAAGTCGCCAGGAAATCCCGCGGCCGCAAGAAGGTGCTCCTACGCTCCCAGCACCACCGCGTCAAGACCACACGCCGCCGGCAGCGGTGGCACGTGAATACCAGGACCTGGCTCTTCCCCCATGGCAGGCTCCAGTCACCACCGCGGGCTGCCGAGCCTTCACCCCCGAGCTGCGTGGCGTTGTCTGGCTCGGCAAGTTCAAGCCCGATCTGCCTTTGCGCTACGACGACACCCCCGACCCTGCTGAGTTCCTGCAGCTCTGCGAGCTGAGCATCGAGGCGGCCAATAGCGACGAGAAGGTCATGGCGAACTGGTTCCCCATGGCTTGCAAAGCTGGTGCGCGCTCGTGGCTCCTGAACCTGCTGATGTCTACTACACAACCTTCTTCTTGTAGACGTTGTTGGGCCTCCAAGTGCATAGGTTTGTAGGACAGTAGCAAATTTCCCTCAAGTGGATGACCTAAGGTTTATCAATCTGTGGGAGGCATAGGATGAAGATGGTCTCTCTTAAACAACCCCGCAACCAAATAACAAAGAGTCTCTTGTGTCCCCAACACATCCAATACAATGGTAAATTGTATAGGTGCACTAGTTCGGCGAAGAGATGGTGATACAAGTGCAATATGGACGGTAGGTAAAGGTTTTTGTAATCTGAAAATATAAAAACAGCAAGGTAACTAATGATAAAAGTGAGCACAAACGGTATTGCAATGCATTGAAACAAGGCCTAGGGTTCATACTTTCACTAGTGCAAGTTCTCTCAACAATAATAACATAATTGGATCATATAACTATCCCTCAACATGCAACAAAGAGTCACTCCAAAGTCACTAATAGTGGAGAACAAATGAAGAGATTATTGTAGGGTACGAAACCACCTCAAAGTTATTATTTCTGATCGATCCATTCAAGAGTTCATAGTAAAATAACACGAAGCTATTCTTTTTGTTCAATCTATCATAGAGTTCATACTATAATAACACCTGAAGACACAAATCAACCAAAACCCTAATGTCACCTAGATACTCCAATGTCACCTAAAGTATCCGTGGGTATGATTATACGATATGCATCACACAATCTCAGATTCATCTATTCAACCAACACAAAGAACTTCAAAGAGTGCCCCAAAGTTTCTACCGGAGAGTCAAGACGAAAAGATGTGCCAACCCCTATGCATAAGTTCACAGAACTCACAAGTTGATCACCAAAACATACATCAAGTGGATCACGTGATATCCCATTGTCACCACAGATAAGCACATGCAAGACATACACCAAGTGTTCTCAAATCCTTAAAGACTCAATCCGATAAGATAATTTCAAAGGGAAAACTCAATCCATTACAAGAGAGTAGAGGGGGAGAAACATCATAAGATCCAACTATAATAGCAAAGCTCGCGATACATCAAGATCGTGCCAACTCAAGAACACGAGAGAGAGAGATCAAACACATAGCTACTGGTACATACCCTCAGCCCCGAGGGTGAACTACTCCCTCCTCGTCATGGAGAGCACCGGGATGATGAAGATGGCCACCGGAGAGGGATCCCCCTCCGGCAGGGTGACGGAACGGGTCTAGATTGGTTTTTGGTGGCTACGGAGGCTTCTGGCGGTGGAACTCCCAATCTATTCTGCTCTCAGATGTTTTTAGGGTATATGGACATATATAGGCGAAAGAAGTCGGTCAGGGGAGCCACGAGGGGCCCACGAGGATGGGGGGCGGGCCCAGGGGGGTAGGGCGCGCCTCCCTGCCTCGTGGCTTCCTCGAAGCTTCCCTGACGTCTACTCCAAGTCTCCTGAATTGCTTCCGTTCCAAAAATAACTCTCCTGAAGATTTCATTCTGTTTGGACTCCGTTTGATATTCCTTTTCTCCGAAACACCGAAATAGGCAAGAAAACAACAATTTGGGCTGGGCCTCCGGTTAATAGGTTAGTACCAAAAATAATATAAAAGTGTATAATAAAGCCCATAAACATCCAAAACGGGTTATATAATAGTATGGAACAATCAAAAATTATAGATACGTTGGAGACGTATCAAGCATCCCCAAGCTTAATTCGTACTCGTCCTCGAGTAGGTAAATGATAAAAACAGATTTTTTGATGTGGAATGCTACCTAACATATTTATCAATGTAATCTTCTTTATTGTGGCAATAATATTCAGATCCATAAGATTCAAGACAAAAGTTTAATATTGACATAAAAATAATAATACTTCAAGCATACTAACAAAGTAAACATGTCTCATCAAAATAACATGACCAAAGAAAGCTATCCCTACAAAATCATATAGTCTGGCTATGCTCTATCTTCATCACACAAAAATATTTAAATCATGCACAACCCCGATGACAAGCCAAGCAATTGTTTCATACTTTTGATGTTCTCAAACTTTTTCAATCTTCACGCGATACATGAGCGTGAGCCATGGGCATAGCACTATAGGTGGAACAGAATGGTGGTTGTGGAGAAGACAAAAAGGAGAAGATAGTCTCACATCAACTAGGCGTATCAACGGGCTATGGAGATTCCCATCAATAGATATCAATGTGAGTGAATAGGGATTGCCATGCAACTGATGCACTAGAGCTATACGTGTATGAAAGCTCAAAAAGAAACTAAGTGGGTGTGCATCCATCTCGCTTGCTCATGAAGACCTAGGGCATTTTGAGGAAGCCCATCACTGGAATATACAAGCCAAGTTCTATAATGAAAGATTCCCACTAGTATATGAAAGTGACAACATAGGAGGCTCTCTATCATGAAGATCATGGTGCTACTTTGAAGCACAAGTGTGGTAAAAGGATAGTAGCATTGCCCCTTCTCTCTTTTTCTCTCATTTTTTTCTCCCCTCTTTTTTATTTGGGCCTTCTTTATTTTTTCTTTTGGCCTTTTTTTGTACGGAGTCTCATCTCGACTTGTGGGGGAATCATAGTCTCCATCACCCTTTCCTCACTGGGACAATGCTCTAATAATGATGATCATCACACTTCTTTTTACTTACAACTCAAGAATTACAAATCAATACTTAGAACAAAATATGACTCTATGTGAATGCCTCCGGTGGTGTACTGGGATATGCAATGAATCAAGTGTGACATGTATGAAATAATTATGAATGGTGGCTTCACCACAAATACGATGTCAACTACATGATCATGCAAAGCAATATGGCAATGATGGAGCGTGTCATAATAAACCGAACAGTGGAAAGTTGCATGGCAATATATCTCAGAATGGCTATGGAAATGCCATAATAGGTAGATATGGTGGCTGTTTTGAGGAAGGTAAATGGTGGGTTTATGGTACCGGCGATAGTTGCGCGGTACTAGAGAGGCTAGCAATGGTGGAAGGGTGAGAGTGCGTATAATCCATGGACTCAACATTAGTCATAAAGAACTCACATACTTATTGCAAAAATTTATTAGTCATCGAAACAAAGTACTACGCGCATGCTCCTAGGGGGATAGATTGGTAGGAAAATACCATCGCTTGTCCCCGACCGCCACTCATAAGGAAGACAATCAATAAATAAATCATGCTCCGACTTCATCACATAACGGTTCACCATACGTGCATGCTACGGGAATCACAAACTTCAACACAAGTATTTCTCAAATTCACAACTACTCAACTATCACAACTCTAATATCACCATCTTTATATCTCAAAACAATTATCAAGTATCAAACTTCTCCTAGTACTCAATGCACTCTATATGAAAGATTTTATTATATCCCTCTTGGATGCCCATCATATTTGGACTAAATTCATGACCAAAGCAAATTACCATGCTGTTTAGGACTCTCAAAAATAATATAAGTGAAGCATGAGAGTTCATCTATTTCTTCAAAATAAAACTACCATCGTGCTCTAAAAATATATAAGTGAAGCACTAGAGCAAATGACAAACTACTCCAAAAGATATAAGTGAAGATCAATGAGTAGTCGAATAATTATGCAACTATGTGAAGACTCTCTAACACTTAATAATTTCAGATCTTGGTATATTATTCAAACAGCAAGCAAAACTAAATAAAATAAAATGACGCTCCAAGCAAAACACATATCATGTGGTGAATAAAAATATAGCTCCAAGTAAAGTTACCGATGAACGGAGACGAAAGAGGGGGTGCCATCCGGGGCATCCCCAAGCTTAGGCTCTTGGTTGTCCTTGAATATTACCTTGGGGTGCCTTGGGCATCCCCAAGCTTAGGCTCTTTCCACTCCTTATTCCATAGTCCATCGAATCTTTACCCAAAACTTGAAAACTTCACAACACAAAACTTAACAGAAAACTCGTAAGCTCCATTAGTATAAGAAAATAAATCACCACTTAGGTACTGTTGTGAACTCATTCTAAATTCATATTGGTGTAATATCTACTGTATTCCAACTCTCTATGGTTCATACCCTCCGATACTACTCATAGATTCATCAAAATAAGCAAACAACACATAGAAAACATAATCTGTCAAAAACAGAACAACCTGTAGTAATCTGTATCAAACGTATACTTATGTAACCCCAAAAATTCTGAAATAAATTGGTGGACGTTAGGAATTTTTCTATTAAACATCTTCAAAAAATCAACCTAATCTCACTCTCCAGTAAAAAATGGCAACAAAACATGTGAGCGCTAAAGTTTCTGTTTTTTACAGTAAGATCGCAAAGACTTCACCCCAGTCTTCCCAAAGGTTCTACTTGGCACAAACACTAAATAAAAGCATAAAACCACATCTAAACAAAAATAAAATTGGGTTGCCTCCCAACAAGCGCTATCGTTTAACGCCCCTAGCTAGGCATGATGATTTCAATGATGCTCACATAAAAAATAAGAATTGAAACATAAAGAGAGCATCATGAAGAATATAACTATCACATTTAAGTCTAACCCACTTCCTATGCATAGGTATTTTGTGAGCAAACAACTTATGGGAACAATAATCAACTAGCATAGGAAGGCAAAACAAACATAACTTTAAAACTTTAAGCACATAGAGAGGAAACTTGATATTATTGCAATTCCTACAAGCATATATTCCTCCCTCATAATAATTATCAGTAGCATCATGAATGAATTCAACAATATAACCAGCACCTAAAGCATTCTTTTCATGATCTACAAGCATATAAATTTTATATTACTCTCCACATAAGCAAGATTCTTCTCATTCGGAATAGTGGGATTATCATAAGAAACTCGAATACTATAAATTGTTTCCATATTAAAGGAGTAATGTTCAGAAAAGGGTAATCATAATCATGAAAAGTTTTATAAATATAATCATCACTACTTTTTATAGCATAAGTATCATCACAATAATCATCATAAGTAGCAACTTTGTTCTCATCATAATCGATTGAAACCTCTTCCAAGATAGTGGAATCATTACTAAATAAAGTCATGACCTCTCCAAATTCACTTTCATAATTATCACAATAAGATTCAACACCCTCCAAAATAGTGGGATCATTACTTCCTAAAGTTGACACTCTTCCAAACCCACTTTCATCAATATAATCATCATAAGTAGGGGGCATGCTATCATCATAACAAATTTGCATATCAAAACTTGGGAGGCTAAAAATATCATCTTCATTAAACCTAGCATCCCCTAGCTTGGGACAAACATTAATTGCAGCAAATATATTCTCAAACATGTCATTCTCATCAAACATAGCTTCCCCAAGCTTGGGCCTTTTCATATCATAAGCATAATCACTCTCATCATTAATAGAATGGATGGCACCAATAGTATAGCAATCATCATCATCACAATGTGAAAGCACAAGTGCTCCCTGGGTGGTTTTGGTAATTAATGTCAACATATCTCTTGTTGGACCAACACTTTTACCTAGTATGTTTCAGATAAGTTCAACAATGGAGTGGCATGGACTAGAGGATGTGGAACCCCTTCAAGATGCTAAGGACAAAGGATTGGCTCAAGCTTCAAGATCAAGACTCTACATTTTCTATTTTAGTGATCCAAGATCACATTGAGTCTATAGGAAAAGCCAATACTATCAAGAGGGGATGAGGTGTTGCTTAATGGCTTGCTTGCTCAAAGTGCTTAGTGATATGCTCCAAAATCCTCAACTACCTTCCCACATCCACATATGACCTAAACCAAAAGTCAAACTTGGCCCCACCGATTCTTTCTATCCGGCGCCACCGAGTTTCAGATGTCATAGCCACTGCCACAAACCCTAGGCAAATTGGTCACCGAGATGGGATTGTAATCTCTCTGTTTCCCTTCGTAATGTTTCAGTCTTACCGAGATGAGCGATCGGTCCCACCGAGATTGCAATGTAAATTCCCTGTTTCCCTTTTGTAACATTTCGGTCTCACCGAGATGAGCGAATCGGTCCCACCGAGTTTACCTGACCAACTCTCTGGTTAGCTTATTACCAAAATCGGTCCCACCGAGTTTGTGTAATCGGTCACACCGAGATTACGTTATGCCCTAACCCTAACCATATCGGTCCTACCGAGTTGCATCTCAGTCCCACCAAAAATCCTAACGGTCACTAGGTTTGCTGAATCGGTCCGACCGAGTTTAACCATTCGGTCCCACCGAGTTTGGCAAATTGTGTGTAACGGTTAGATTTTGTGTGGAGGCTATATATACCCCTCCACCCACTCTTCATTCATGGAGAGAGCCATCAGAACATACCTACACTTCCAATACACATTTTCTGAGAGAGAACCACCTACACTTGTGTTGAGGTCAAGATATTCCATTCCAACCATATGAATCTTGATCTCTAGCCTTCCCCAAGTTGCTTTCCACTCAAATCTTCTTTCCACCAAATCCAAATCCTGTGAGAGAGAGTTGAGTGTTGGGGAGACTATCATTTGAAGCACAAGAGCAAGGAGTTCATCATCAACACACCATTTGTTACTTCTTGGAGAGTGGTGTCTCCTAGATTGGCTAGGTGTCACTTGGAAGCCTCCAACAAGATTGTGGAGTTGAACCAAGGAGTTTGTAAGGGCAAGGAGATCGCCTACTTCCTGAAGATCTACCGCTAGTGAGGCAAGTCCTTCGTGGGCGACGACCGTGATGGAATAGACAAGGTTGCTTCTTCATGGACCCTTCGTGGGTGGAGCCCTCCGTGGACTCACGCAACCGTTACCCTCCGTGGGTTGAAGTCTCCATCAACGTGGATGTACGATAGCACCACCTATCGGAACCACGACAAAAACATCCGTGTCTCCAATTGCGTTTGAATAGTCCAAACCCTTCTCTTTACATTCTTGCAAGTTGCATGCTTTACTTTCCGCTGCTCATATACTCATTGCATGCTTGCTTGATGTGTATTGTGTTTGTTTAACTTGTGCTTAAACTCCACTTAAACTTAAGAATATTAAAAACTGCAACTTTTGGCACTTAGTGTCTAATCACCCCCTTCTAGACACCTCTTCTCGATCCTTTCAATTGGTATCAGAGTGTTGATCTCCATTGCCTTGGTTTAAACACCATTGGAGGAAGATGGATGTGTCTACTTTGGGGAGTCTTAGACATAGAGTGCCTATTCTTGATGGAGAGTATTTTCATGAGTGGAAAAATGAAATGCTTGGGATTTTCAATGAATATCATTTGAACAAGTACATTACTAGCCCTTGCGCACCTCATGTTGATCCTTTGCACCCTACCCTAGATGAAGATATTGACATGATTCGCAATCTTAGAACTGTTGAGCTCATCATTAGAGGCTTGCCTAGAAACTTGATTAGATGTTTGCCTACTCTCAAGTGTGCCTACACCATATGGAGATTTCTTGAGGAACGATTTCCAGATTATTCCTTGAAAAATTTAGACGAAATTCTCCATAAGTCTATTGCCTTGAGTAAGATGAACTCTAGTGATCCTAGCTTTGGTGATTGTCTATTTGAGCTTACCAATCTCATGCGTGCTAAAGGAAATGTTGGAATCATTAGCGATATCATATCCGAAGCTATTAGAATTCATAAAGGTAACCATTGTGATGATCATTTATCTAATGAATTACCCTCTCTAGGAATTGATCAATCACAAGATGATGTTGAACATGGATACTATGATGAAGATGATGATAGTGACTATGATCTTGATGATGCAATGAGGCATTTTGGTCTTATGGCAAATCTTCGCGGCTACATGGCTGGAGGAAAGGAATGGGTCCTTGATAGTGGATGTACTGATCATATGACCGGAGATAAAGATATGTTCCGTGAGCTTGCTGAAAACGACGGCCCTCGAAAATATGTCACTTTTGGTGATAATTCAAAGGGTAAGGTGGTTGGCCTTGGTAAGGTGGCCATATCACATGATAGCTCCATACAAAATGTCATGCTTGTTGAATCCCTTGGATACAATTTACTTTCAGTTTCTAGACTTGCGGATTTCGGTTTCAATGTCTTATTCACTGAAGTAGATTGCCAAGTGTTTCATAGAGACAATCATAAAATGGTCTTTACCGGTATACATAGAGGAGATCTTTACATTGTTGATTTCACTAAAAAGGCTCAACCTAGAACTTGCTTAATTACCAATTCTTCTAAAGGCTGGTTGTGGCATAGAAGACTAGGTCATGTTGGTATGCGAAATCTTGATAAGCTTATTAAAGGTGATCATATCCTTGGAATAAAAGATGTCATATTTGACAAGGATAGACTTTGTAGTGCTTGTCAAGAAGGGAAGCAAGTTGGAGGAAGTCACCGTGCGAAGAACATCATGACCACAAGAAGACCACTCGAGCTACTTCACATGGATCTCTTTGGTCCAAATGCCTACAAGAGTCTTGGTGGTAACTCATTTGGTCTAGTCATAGTTGATGATTTTTCAAGATTTACGTGGGTGTTCTTTCTTGATGACAAATCGCAGGTCCAAAAGATCTTCAAAAACTTCGCTAGGAAGGCCCAAAATCAGTTTGACGTGAAGATCAAGAAGGTTTGGAGCGACAACGGAACGAAGTTCAAGAACGCAAATGTGGACACCTTTCTTGACGAAGAAGGGATTTCACACGAGTTCTCAGCTACGTACACACCTCAACAAAATGGAGTTGTTGAAAGGAAGAACCGGACTCTTATCGAGATGGCAAGAACGATGCTTGATGAGTACAAAACGCCAAAGCACTTTTGGGCGGAAGCGGTTGAGACAGCTTGTCATGCAACAAATCGCTTTTATCTTCACAAGCTACTCGGCAAGACGACATACGAGCTCCTCACCGGTAACAAACCCCAAGTTGGATACTTTCGAGTATTCGGCTCAAAGTGCTATATTCTTGATAAGCATCGTCGTTCTAAATTTGCTCCTAAATATCATGAAGGTTTCCTACTTGGTTATGGCTCAAACTCTCACACTTACCGTGTCTACAACAATTTCACCCGAAAGGTTGAAGAGACGGTAGATGTGAAGTTTGATGAATCTAATGGCTCGCAAGTAGAGCAATTGCCAATTGTTGTAGGAGACAAAGACCCTTCGGAAGCAATTCAAGACTTGTCCATTGGCAAGATTCGTCCAACGGAAGTGAAGGAGAGTACCTCGTCCGTCCAAGTGGAAGCTTCTACCTCACGACAAGGTGAACCAAGAGTTGATACAGAAGCATCCACAAGTGGGACACGCCAAGATGAAGAAAACAAGGAAGCGCACCAAGATGAACATCAACAACTTCCTTCTCCACCACGACAAGAGAATGACAATGTCAACAATGAAGAAGGCCAAGAAGAAGCACAAGATGAAGAGGATGTTCCACCCCGACCCAAGCAAAAGCTTTCACGAGTTCGAGCAAGAATTGCTAAGGATCATCCCATCGAGCAAATCTACAATGATATCCAAAACGGGAGAATCACTCGCTCTAAAACTCATTTAGCTAACTTTTGTGAACATTACTCATTCATCTCTAGCATTGAACCTATGAATGTTGAAGAAGCATTGGAGGATCCGGACTGGATAAACGCTATGCATGAAGAGCTACACAACTTTGAGAGAAATCAAGTGTGGACATTGGTCGAGAAGCCCGACAACAACCACAACATCATTGGTACCAAATGGGTGTTTCGCAACAAGCAAGATGAAGATGGACAAGTGGTTCGCAACAAAGCACGTCTCGTTGCCCAAGGCTACACACAAGTTGAAGGTATGGACTATGGTGAGATGTATGCTCCCGTTGCTAGACTTGAGTCCATTCGCATCTTACTTGCTTATGCTAATCACCATGATATCACCTTGTACCAAATGGACATTAAAAGTGCTTTTCTAAATGGAAAAATTGAGGAAGAAGTTTATGTTAAGCAACCTCCCGGCTTCGTCAATCCTAAGAAACCTAATCGTGTTTACAAACTTCACAAAGCCCTTTATGGTCTTAAACAAGCTCCTAGAGCATGGTATAAATGCTTGACCAAGTTCCTTATTGAAAAAGGCTTTGAAATTGGTAAAATTGATTCTACTCTTTTTACTAAAAGGGTTAATGGAGAACTATTTGTGTGCCAAATTTATGTTGATGATATCATATTTGGTTCAACTAACCCTCATTTTAGTGAGAAGTTTGGAAAGCTAATGTCGGAGAAGTTTGAGATGTCTATGATGAGTGAACTCAAATTCTTTCTCGGTTTGCAAATCAAGCAAACTAAGGAAGGTACCTTTGTCTCTCAAACGAAGTACACCAAGGACTTATTCAAGAAGTTCCATATGCAAGAATGTAAAGGTATGACTACACCCATGCCTACTAGTGGACATCTTGATTTGACCAAAGATGGTGAACCGGTTGATCAATAGGTTTATCGCTCTATGATTGGTTCATTGTTATATCTATGTGCCTCTCGTCCCGATATTATGCTAAGTGTGTGCATGTGTGCACGATATCAAGCTGCTCCTAAAGAGTGTCATCTTAAGGCCGTGAAAAGGATAGTGAGATACCTAATCCATACACCAGATTTTGGCATTTGGTATCCCAAGAGGTCCTCTTTTGATCTTGTTGGCTACTCCGATTCGGACTATGCCGGAGACAAGGTTGATAGAAAATCCACTTCGGGTACTTGTCAATTCCTTGGTAGATCTCTTGTGTCTTGGTCTTCCAAGAAACAAAACTCGGTATCCTTATCCACCGCCGAAGCGGAATACATTGCCGTTGGTTCATGTTGTGCTCAATTACTTTGGATGACCCAAACTCTTAAATATTATGGGATATATGTGAAACATGTTCCATTGCTATGTGACAATGAAAGTGCTATTAAGATTTCTCACAATCCCGTGCAACATTCTCGAACTAAGCATATTGAAGTTCGTCATCATTTCATTCGAGATCATGTTGCAAAAGGGGACATTAACCTTAAGCATGTTCGCACCGATAAGAAATTGGCGGATATATTCACTAAACCACTTGATGAGAAAGTGTTTTGCAGGTTGAGAGGTGAATTGAACATCATTGATGCTTCAAACTTGGAGTAGGAACTCCATTTGATACATGCGGGGCATGAGCCTATGACTAATCCTCGATATTTATCTTATGATGCTATTCATATGTCTTGGATATATTTGTACCTTGCATGGTATCTAACCCGTGTAGGTACTTGGATGAATCTAAATCTATGAGATTGCCACACACTCACATCTTGAGCAATTTCTACATCACCAAGTCTCTACACAATGGTGGTTGAAGACAAGGAAGCACGAAACCATTCAAACATATCCTTTGGCAAATTCTATGTTAAGTCTCATGATTGTCATTTTGGATACACAAGTGCTCTTCCTTGCAAAGCTAACCCATGTAGGTAGATGAACTCAAACTCCAAGTGGTGCTCCCAACTCTTGATGAACTACATCAACCTTGAGCAACCCACACAAGTTCAATTACATGATCAAGATCAACACCACCACCCAAGGTATGTTATTCCATCTTAGAGAAGCTTTACTCCAAGTCATGAGCCAAAGCAACTCGACAAGATGTGAATACATCAAGATGCTTAAACGAAAAATGGTAACCCCATTTTGAGCTTAAACGATGAGTATGACCTATGATCAAGTGCTCTCACTTGACTCCTAAGTCAATATACTCTAACATAGGTGACTTTGTCACCGACCATTTCTAGATGAAGTTCTCTAGTGTTTCTCCGTGCTTTTGCATTTGCATATTTGTTTCCCCTTTCAAAAAAAAACTTCATCTAGAACTTTTAGTTTCTTTTCTTTCCTTTTTGTTTTGCATTTTCTGCATCCAATTCATTGCAAATCTTTCAGTAAATTCCTTGCATATCCTTGTGAGATCTTACTTGTCTAGTGAGCTGAGGTGACAAGTGGTTTCACTCTGATGAACTCGGTCACACCGGTTTTTTCTCTTCGGCCCAACCGAAATCTTTCGGTGCAACCGAAGCACACAACTCGGAGTCACCGATTCCATCACAGGAAAACTAACTTTCCACTTATTCCTGATTTCTGTTTGCTCCAGCTCCACTCAATGATTCTTGTCCTCTACCAGCATCATATTAGACATGCTGCTTTGCTCTGTGACTCAAGGACCAACCCATTTGTATCACATGTCCAGAAGAGCCCTTCTTGGAAATTTATGTCAAAGGGGGAGAGAGAGATCACATCAAAGCTTAATCCTTCCTATAGGGGGAGAAAGAGAGAATACTCAGGGGGAGAGAGTTTCTCAACTAGGAGAAAGTAAAATCATCAAAGACCCCAGATGCTTGGTGTTTAAGAGGAGAGATGTCACATGTCTTTAAGAGGGGAAAGACATGTTTGGTTGCTTGCTTTAGCTCAAGCTCTGTTGTTTCCTTTTTGTTACTCTGATTTTCTGTTCCCTATCTTCTCCCAATATCCCATGCAGATTCAGGGGGAGCAAGACATCTAAGGGAAGGAAATCTCCGATTTTATTGCATATCTTTACCTTTGGGGACATGTCTATATCCAATGTGGTACTTAGTACTCACTCTACGTGTCATCCCAGTCTTGGTTCTCTTGTGGTTTCTCTTGCTTGCTCTGGTCAGTAGGTGTATCGGTGTTATTTAACCTTGTTTGCGCATGTTCATCCCATCCTAAGCCAACTCAAGACCACAAGGTAAGTATATGCATCACAGTCATGTGAATGAGAAGTTCTTGCTGATGTACATACTGTTTGCAAGAAGGACTCATGAGCATGAAGGTGCATTTCTCACATTCACATCATTTGCTCTAATGCATATAGCCAAGATACATGTAACACATTGCTTACTCTGTCATGTTTACGCATTCACATGCTCCTATATTCAATATTCACATGATTGCATACATGTAGGGGGAGCCTATGCATGTTACATGTCTTTCCAAAGCTTTACTTGCTATTCTCTAAATCTTTATCTAAAGCTTTGATGTATGTTGTCATCAATTACCAAAAAGGGGCAGATTGAAAGCACAAGTGCTCCCTGGGTGGTTTTGGTAATTAATGTCAACATATCTCTTGTTGGGCTAACACTTTTACCTAGTATGTTTCAGATAAGTTCAACAATGGAGTGGCATGGACTAGAGGATGTGGAACCCCTTCAAGATGCTAAGGACAAAGGATTAGCTCAAGCTTCAAGATCAAGACTCTACATTTTCTATTTTAGTTATCCAAGATCACATTGAGTCTATAGGAAAATCCAATACTATCAAGAGGGGATGAGGTGTTGCTTAATGGCTTGCTTGCTCAAAGTGCTTAGTGATATGCTCCAAAATCCTCAACTACCTTCCCACATCCACATATGACCTAAACCAAAAGTCAAACTCGGCCAAACCGATTCTTTCTATCTGGCGTCACCGAGTTTCAGATGTCATAGCCACTGCCGCAAACCCTAGGCAAATCGGTCTCACCGATAGGGATCTCGGTCTCACCGAGATGGGATTGTAATCTCTCTTTCCCTTCGTAACGTTTTGGTCTTACCGAGATGAGCGATCGGTCCCACCGAGATTGCAATGTAAACTCTCTGTTTCCCTTTTGTAACATTTCGGTCTCACCGAGATGAGCGAATCGGTCCCACCGAGTTTACCCGACCAACTCTTTGGTTAGCTTATTAACAAAATCGGTCCCACCGAGTTTGTGTAATCGGTCACACCGAGATTACGTTATGCCCTAACCCTAACCATATCGGTCCTACCGAGTTGCATCTCAGTCCCACCGAAAATCCTAACGGTCACTAGGTTTGCTGAATCGGTCTGACCGAGTTTAACCATTCGGTCCCACCGAGTTTGGCAAATTGTGTGTAACGGTTAGATTTTGTGTGGAGGCTATATATACCCCTCCACCCACTCTTCATTCGTGGAGAGAGCCATCAGAACATACCTACACTTCCAATACACATTTTCTGAGAGAGAACCACCTACACTTGTGTTAAGGTCAAGATATTCCATTCCAACCATATGAATCTTGATCTCTAGCCTTCCCCAAGTTGCTTTCCACTCAAATCTTCTTTCCACCAAATCCAAATCCCGTGAGAGAGAGTTGAGTGTTGGGGAGACTATCATTTGAAGCACAAGAGCAAGGAGTTCATCATCAACACACCATTTGTTACTTCTTGGAGAGTGGTGTCTCCTAGATTGGCTAGGTGTCACTTGGGAGCCTCCAACAAGATTGTGGAGTTGAACCAAGGAGTTTGTAAGGGCAAGGAGATCGCCTACTTCCTGAAGATCTACCGCTAGTGAGGCAAGTCCTTCGTGGGAGACGGCCGTGATGGAATAGACAAGGTTGCTTCTTCGTGGACCCTTCGTGGGTGGAGCCCTCCATGGACTCGTGCAACCGTTACCCTCCGTGGGTTGAAGTCTCCATCAACGTGGATGTACGATAGCACCACCTATCGGAACCACGATAAAAACATCCGTGTCTCCAATTGCGTTTGAATACTCCAAACCCTTCTCTTTACATTCTTGCAAGTTGCATGCTTTACTTTCCGCTGCTCATATACTCATTGCATGTTTGCTTGATGTGTATTGTGTTTGTTAAACTTGTGCTTAAACTCCACTTAAACTTAAGAATATTAAAAACTGCAACTTTTGGCACTTAGTGTCTAATCACCCCCCTTCTAGACACCTCTTCTCGATCCTTTCACAATGAGTAATAGGGGCAACATCATTTGGGAGGGATACCTTTTCACCTTTACTTCTCCGTCTTTTCTTTTTCTTCTTCACATTATGTGTGGGTTCAATCCTCTTTTTGGAGCTCCTTATTAGTGAGATTGGTTGAATAGAAGGCTCCTCCTCGTTACCTGATTCATCATAAGAAATAATAGGAGGATATTGGGAAGCCTCTTCTCTTTCATTAGTATTCTCTTCATCCTCTATTTATTTTATTATCTTTATGTAATTGGAAATATAAGGATTTTCAATGCAATTCACCGCACAATACATAAAATTTTCTTCTAGATCAATATCGAGGAATTTCTCAAGGTTATATTCTAGAATATGCTTAGTTATACGTTTCATTTCTTTATAACCCAAAAGCAAACTAAGTTCATTATGATGTGCAAGGGAAATCAAATCATCACAATTTTTGGACATGATACGATCATGAAACAATTTGCATTGGGGACTTAAATGACCATGTTCATTGCAAAGTTCACAAGTATGGCGAAGAAATTTTAAATTTTCAGCACAAACATCTAGCGTCTCTTGCAACCATTTGGTTTCTAAAGACTTATGCCTCTTGCAAAATCTATCTTCCCTATTTGGTGTGTACTTGCAAACTCTATGCACTCCACAAAAGTTGACATGCTTATAAGAGACATTTTCATCATGACTACTTCAATCATCATTAGTACTATGAATATTCAAGGAGTTCATACTAACAACATTGCAATCATGCTCATCATTCAAAGATTTAGTGCCAAACATTTTAGAGACTTCTTCTTCTAGCACTTGAGCACAATTTTCGTTTCCATCATTCTCACGAAAGATATTAAAAAGATGAAGCGTATGAGGCAAACTTAATTCCATTTTTTGTTCTCTTTTATAAAATAAACTAGTGATAAAACAAGAAACAAAAAGATTCGATTGCAAGATCTAAATATATACCTTCAAGCACTCACCTCCTCGGCAACGGCGCCAGAAAAGAGTTTGATGTCTACTACACAACCTTCTTCTTGTAGACGTTGTTGGGCCTCCAAGTGCAGAGGTTTGTAGGACAATAGAAAATTTCCCTCAAGTGGATGACCTAAGGTTTATCAATCCGTGGGAGGCGTAGGATGAAGATGGTCTCTCTCAAATAACCCTGCAACCAAATAAAAAAGAGTCTCTTGTGTCCCCAAGACACCCGATACAATGGTAAATTGTATAGGTGCACTAGTTCGGCGAAGAGATGGTGATACAAGTGCAATATGGATGGTAGATAAAGGTTTTTGTAATCTGAAAATATAAAAACAGCAAGGTAACTAATGATAAAAGTGAGCACAAATGGTATTGCAATGCGTTGAAACAAGGCCTAGGGTTCATACTTTCACTAGTGCAAGTTCTCTCAACAATAATAACATAATTGGATCATATAACTATCCCTCAACATGCAACAAGGAGTCACTCCAAAGTCACTAATAGCGGAGAACAAATGAAGAGATTATTGTAGGGTACGAAACCACCTCAAAGTTATTCTTTCTGATCGATCTATTCAAGAGTTCGTAGTAAAATAACACGAAGCTATTCTTTCCGTTCAATCTATCATAGAGTTCATACTATAATAATACCTTAAGACACAAATCAACCAAAACCCTAATGTCACCTAGATACTCCAATGTCACCTCAAGTATCCACGGTTATGATTATATGATATGCATCACACAATCTCAGATTCATCTATTCAACCAACACAAAGAACTTCAATGAGTGCTCCAAAGTTTCTACCGAAGAGTCAAGATGAAAACGTGTGCCAACCCCTATGCACAAGTTCACAGAACTCACAAGTTGATCACCAAAACATACATCAAGTGGATCACGTGATATCCCATTGTCACCACAGATAAGCACATGCAATACATACACCGAGTGTTCTCAAATCCTTAAAGACTCAATCTGATAAGATAACTTCAAAGGGAAAACTCAATCCATTACAAGAGAGTAGAGGGGCAGAAACATCATAAGATCCAACTATAATAGCAAAGCTCGTGATACATCAAGATCGTGCCAACTCAAGAACACGAGAGAGAGAGAGAGATTAAATACATAGCTACTGGTACATACCCTCAGCCCTGAGGGTGAACTACTCCCTCCTCGTCATGGAGAGCACCGGGATGATGAAGATGGCCACCGGAGAGGGACCCCCCTCCGACAGGGTGCCAGAACGGGTCTAGATTGGTTTTCTGTGGCTACGGAGGCTTTTGGCGGCGGAACTCCCGATCTATTCTGCTCTCTGATGTTTTTAGGGTATATGGACATATATAGGCGAAAGAAGACGGTCAGGGGAGCCACGAGGGGCCCATGAGGGTGGGGGGCGCGCCTAGTGGGGTAGGCACGCCTCCCTGCCTCGTGGCTTCCTTGAAGCTTCCCTCACGTCTACTCCAAGTCTCCTGGATTGCTTCCGTTCCAAAAATAACTCTCCCGAAGATTTCATTCCGTTTGGACTCCGTTTGATATTCCTTTTCTCCGAAACACTGAAATAGGCAAGAAAACAACAATTTGGCCTGGGCCTCCGGTTAATAGGTTAGTCCCAAAAATAATATAAAGTGTATAATAAAGCCCATAAACATCCAAAACGGGTAATATAATAGCATGGAACAATCAAAAATTATAGATACGTTGGAGACATATCACCTGCCCGTGGGATCGATCTCCTCCTGGGGCGAGATGCGCGAGCATTTCGTCACCAACTCCCAAGGCACTCGCGACCACCCGCCTGCCGCTGGTGACCTGTGGCGCATCAAGCAGCAGCCAGGGGGAACCCTGCAGAAGTACATCCAGCGTGTCAACAATGTTCGCCTCAAGATCCCCAAGGTAACGGACAAGGCCATCATCTCGGCATTCTCCGATGGCGTCCGTGATGCCAAGATGAAGGAGGATCTCGCCATACATGAGGACCTGTGCATGGCTCCTGGAGATGTTCAATATGGCGACCAAGTGCGCGAGAGCTGAGGAGGGACGCCTTTCCCTCCTCGAGCTTCCAGCTGCCGACCCAGAAGACAAGAAGGCCAAGACCAAGGACGTGAAGCGCAAGGGGACTGCCATGCTCGCAGCGGAGCCGGAGATGAAACGCGGCTGCGACCACCCAGAGTCATCCAAGGCCAACCGCCCGTTCTGCGCCTTCCACAACGTACACATCCACAACACCAATGACTGTCAGGAGCTCAGGGCCATTCACGACGGGCGCTTCAGATGGCGCCCTGAGCGCAACGACTGAGGCTACGACCGTGGAGGAGGCAGAAGTGGAGGGCGCTCGGATGACCGTGGCCCCCACCAGGAGTGGCGCGACCGCCCTCATGAGGACTGTCGGTGTCAAAACCGGCGGATCTCGGGTAGGGGGTCCCGAACTGTGCGTCTGGGATCGATGGTAACAGGAGACCGGGGACACAATGTTTTACCCAGGTTCGGGCCCTCTCTATGGAGGTAATACCCTACGTCCTGCTTGATTGATCTTGATGAATATGAGTATTACTAGAGTTGATCTACCATGAGATCGTAATGGCTAAACCCTAAGAGTCTAACCTGGCTATGATTATTCGGGTATCTACGGACCTAGCCCTCCGGTTTATATAAGCACAGGAGGGATCTAGGGTTACACAAGGTTGGTTACAGAGAAAGGAATATTTATATTTGGTCGCCAAGCTTGCCTCCCACACCAAGGAGAGTCCCATCCGGACACGGGTAGAGTCTTCAGTCTCCTTATCTTCACAGCCCATCAGTCCGGCCCATATCCAATAGGTCGGACGCCCGAGGACCCCTGAGTCCAGGACTCCCTAAGTAGCCCCCAAACCAGGCTTCAATGACGAGGTGTTCGGCATACAGATAGTCTTCGGCATTGCAAGGCGGGTTCTTCCTCTTATGACTTTAAAGTGATGTATTCGGCTGTCCATTTAATGTCACACCCCTCAGCTTCCGTGCCTTCCTGACTCCAGCTTCCACATGTTGAATGAATATAAGAGGTCGGGGTATTTTTACATATACCACCCTGACCGTACCAGAAAGGTGCCTATTTAAAGAGAATAGATCTTAGATCCCCTCCAAATCCACGGAAGAGATCCTCAGAGCTTGCGGAGCAGAATCACCCCAACATGGCTAGCGCTCCCAGCTCTTCCTCTCATCCCCACAACTCCGAAAAGGGGATTGGGAGAGATGCTTAGTTTCTCACAGTCAGCTGGTGAAGCTGCAAACACATGGATTTCTTCCCCCCGCGGATTTGGTCCCCGTACGAGCAGGGATGACGTCCTTCAATGGCGGGGCCCAAGCGGAGAACTTCCCCAATACATCCAGGGGGGAACGAGTATGCTTCGTCCCCTTCTTGTTACGAGGTGTCGTATTTCCGATCCATCCCTTCCTCCGAGGTCTGCTGGAGTATTACGGCCTCCAACTGCATAGTCTCACCCCTGCCTCTATCCTGCATATTGCAGGTTATGTCGCTCTATGCGAGCTATTCCTGGGCTGCGAGTCCCATTTCGATTTATGGAGAAGACTGTTCTGCCTCGTCCCTCGTAATCAAGGAGGGTCAATATTTGAAGTGTGTGTGTGTGTGGGGGGGGGGAGCCGAGGTGTGGTGCATCGCCGGCACCGGATACCTGTCTGGTACGCCGAAGAAGGCTTCCGAAGAATGGCCTTCCGAATGGTTCTATATCGATGACGTCACTCTTCCTGACCCTGTCCGTATGGGCTGCTGCTGGGCAAGATTAAGATGCTTGCCCAGTCCGGATTGTCAATAGTCGAGGTAATGGCGATCTCCATAGCGCGGGGGGTCAAACCACTCCAATATAGAGGGCTACCCATGTGGCACTACAATGGGGAAGACGACACCTCACGCTGCGGTCGGAAGGGCCCGAAGACCCCCACCGCTTTGGCAAAAATGTTGGCCGAACTATATAAATGGGAGAAGGAGGAGTTCACCCGTCTCCAATATCGACATAGATTTTCCATGTATAATCCTCCTAGTTGGGTAAGCTTTTAACTCCACTATTTTACTCCTCTCCCTGAATTATTTTTGACGGGCAGTATCCTATCCGCTTATAATAGGAATGGCGAAAAGCCGTCGAGGGGATCCATGACCCCGCCCCTCAGTCGGAGAATCGCAACCGGGATCTTGACCCAGGATATGAAGAAGATCTAGACATATTTGTGGAGCTTGAGGATGGAATATTCTATCAGACGAGCTATGACGGTACATATGTACCCATCATCGCCGATTACCCCGGTCTGCTCCCTGCTTCACACGTAAGTAATCCGGAGATACCTTGTCGAAGAGTGTTTCTCATTCTTCCTCACCCACCGCACTGTCCTGTGCTCAAAAGGGGAGGCGTTCGGTGCGTCGTGCTGCCCCAGGGGCATCTCCAAAGAGAGCGCCCCCACACCGGGCAAGCCTTCGAAGAGGAAGGCAAACGAAGATATGGTCAAGCCTTCATCAAAGAGGTATGGATTTGCAAATATGCACCTTGGCAGTCACATCCAACTATGACCTTTCTGTTTATCCTGTATTAGGAAAAAGGTGTGCCGGACTATATCCGGGGGTCCGGCCGGTCATACTTCCCACAGCCAGGATCCAGATCCTGCCTTAAAGACGGGGGCTTATGCGGGGGAAACGCCGGACTGTCCTCCAGCCAAGGGTTCGGATGACGTATCCGTCACTAACTCGGAAGTGGAGAGCGCCATGAATCATCGGTGCCGCAGGGCCGTTTTACAAGACTCCGGCTTTTCATAAGAGGCATTTAACACCTTCAGCTCAGCTGATGCATACATCTGAGCTGCTCGAGATGGGCTTAACAGAGCCACAAAGCAACATTTAAAAGATGTGCGGGTAAGTTTACTTTGTCTGAATATGATAACCATATGCCAGCAATCCCCGAAACTTGAAGCAGTTGGTACAAATGATTTAAGGATCGTTGTATAACCAGGTTCTTACGGAGAAGAACGACCTGCTAGCCCAAGAGCTGGAAATGTGCCGGACACAGCTAACTGCTGGTACCACCGAACTGGAAAAGTTCAAGAAGGCGTCCTCTGGTAATATTTCCCTCCATCAAGAAACAATGATTATATGCCAGCTATGCTGATACTGTTGCTTGTCTCATAACAGGGTTGTCTGACCAACTGGAAGAGAAACTGAAGGCCACTCAAACGGGCGAGAAAGAGGCGAAAAGACTACATGCTGCAGGCGAGCGCGTTCTGACCCGAGTCAGAGAGGAGAAAAACAAACTCCAGGATTCCAACATCCAGCTAGGCGAGGAACTGAAAGATGTGCGGGCCCAACTGGCCAACTCCGTGAAGGAGAATAAAAGGCTGCGAGGCGGCATATTCAGTATGTGACCGGACTTACCTTATAATAGTTCGAAGATGAAAGGTACTGACAAAGTTACGTTTGCAGGTGTGCTGACAGGCCGTCCCGAAGAGGAGATGTTCAGATTGTCAGATGATCTACTGTAGGGGCTATCACAAATGCATGAGCAAGCTCGGCAGGCAATGCGGAGTGTTGCTAAGGCCTTATGGCCATCCGCCTCCCCTCCAGGAAGTATGGAGGAGCTTGTAGAGCTATTCAAGGGAGCGCGGTGACGTATCTGATTATGGAAAATATCGGCCTGCCGGGAGGGTGCGCGAGAGGCCTGGGCCATGGTGAAAACATGGTATACCAAGCTTGATCTGAATCACATGGCCCGGGTTGGACCTTTAGGGTCAGATGGGAAAGAAGTGCCCGTTAATTTGGTATATGACCAAGTAGCAGTAGCTGCCAAATATTCCCAACAGGATTGTAAGTTAGATAGCCTGTTGGATGGTATAGAGGAGGAAATTTGTGAGTCTAAGTGACTATGTACTTTCCTTGACATATGTAAATTCTAGCTGAATTGTAAAACGATTGTCATGGTAGACCTTTTTGCTTCAACCTCGGGAACCGAAGGTGCGGAGTGTTTCCGAATACCCGTGCAACCGAATAGACCGGGGTATGCATGGAAACCAGGCGTAGGGGTCATAGTTGCTTGAACAGACAAGTTGTATCCGACTAGTTATGTTATATTACATTAAAGTTGTAAGAAACATCTTCTAGAGAGAATAGTTCCATTAGGGGTTCCTTTCCCTGGGTGTGCATGCGTTAATGTGCATGTCCGGACTGTGATTGAAAAATCGCAGTATGCGTGACTTCCGGGGGTTCACAATGGAGTGAATGCGAAAAAACATCTTTAATCCACCGACCAAATATTCCCTTAAGAACGCTAGCTTTCGGCTTCACCCAGTCTGAGGTACACATCCGGATGACCCAGCAGTAACAATCACAGAGGTGCTCCCTTTATGCCCTAGCCGAACTAACGAGAACGTAGGGCGTAAACACAAGAGCCAGGCAACCCAGCTTGGCCAAAACTTAAGTTATATCGATGCATATAATGGCGAAGAAAAGGTACATATGGGAAAAACGCATATGTAATGAGCTTGATGCTCGGAGAATAATAGTAAGCTTCTGTACAAGAAGCCTCCAGGTATAATAGACGTACATATTTGAAGATGTGTGCGTCAGGGGTGCGTTATCTAACCGCATGAAAGTTTTAAGGCTAAAGGGAAAAAAGAAAAAAAAGAAAAGAGAGAAAAGTTGAAGGAGGCAATAGGGGGAAGGGGACGAACAAAGAGTTCGGCTCTAGGCGTAGAACCTTCGGAGTCTGGCCGCGTTCCAGGGGTTCGGCTCCAGGCGATTGTTTGACGCATTACGCAGGCGGTACGCTCCCCCGGTGAGAACTTCGTCAATGATGAAGGGACCCTCCCACTTGGGCTTGAGTTTGTCCTTTTTCTTCTCCGGCAGGCGTAGAACAAGTTCGCCAACGTTATAAGTCTTGGCCCGCACTTCTCTGCTTTGATACCTGCAAGCCTACTGTTGGTAAAATGCGGAACGGGATTTTGTGACGTTGCGCTCTTCCTCCAGGATATCTAAGTTGTCCTGCCGATCCAGCTTGGCCTCTCTCTCTTCGTACATGCGCACTCGAGGTGAGTCATGAATAGTCTTAGGGCAACACTGCCTTTGCTCCGTACACCATGAAGAATGGTGTGTATCCAGTAGTGCGATTGGGCGTGGTCCGCAGCCTCCAGAGTACGGAGTTGAGCTCCTCAACCCAGTGCTTGTCTGATTCTTTCAAAGACCGCACTAGTCTAGGCTTGATGCCACTCATAATAAGATCATTGGCTCATTCGACTTGACCGTTTGTCTGTGGATGATAGACAGAGACGTAATCGAGCTTGATGCCCAGATTAGCACACCAGGTTTTCACTTCATCGGCTGTGAAGTTGGAGCCGTTATTAGTGATGATGTGTGGAACACCATAACGGTGTACGACGCCGGATATGAATTCTATCATCGGCTCGGACTCGGCCATTTTAACTGGTTTGGCCTCTATCCACTTAGTGAATTTATCCACCATGACCAACATATTTTTTTATTATGGCTTCCTCCTTTAAGGGGTCTGGCCATATCTAGTCCCCAGACCGCAAAAGGCCAAGTGATGGGGATTGTTTGTAGGGCGGTGGGGGGCATATGGCTTTGGTTGGCGAAGAGTTGGCATCCGACGCAATGTTGGACAAGGTCCTGCACATCTGCTCAGGCCGTCCGCCAATAAAACCCTGTACGGAAGGCCTTGATAACAAGGGCCCGAGCTGCGGCGTGGTGCCCACCGAGACCGGCATGAATCTCAGCCTAGAGCTGTCGCCCCTCTTCCTCGGAGATACATCTTTGAAGGACTCCGGTAGCGCTTTTCTTATATAGCTCTTCGTTGTGGACCTTGTAGGCGTTCGAACGCCGGACAATGCGGCGGGCCTCATTCTAATCCTTAGGAAGTTCCTTCCTATTAAGGTAGGCTAAGAAGGGTTCGGTCCATGGGGCAATGACTGCCATAATAAGATGGGCCGACGGTGTTATTTCGGTGGCTGAGCCTCTGATGGTATCGGTGTGTTCGGAATCTGGGGTTGTGTTCAGATCCGGACTGGTGTTGCCGCTTTCCCCTTGCCACACCACGGATGGCTTAAAAAGCCTTTCCAGACATATGTTAGGTGGGACGGTGTCGCGCTTGGCGCCGATACGAGCAAGAACGTCCGCCGCTTGATTACTTTCTTGAGCCATGTGATGGAACTCGAGCCCCTCGAACCGAGCCGATATTTTTAGGACGGCGTTATGCTAAGCTGCCATCTTCGGATCTTTGGCATCAAAGTCTCCATTTATTTGAGATATTGCAAGGTTTGAGTCCCGGCGCACCTCCAGGCACTGTATGCCAATGGAGACAGCCATCCGGAGACCATGCAATAAGGCCTCGTATTCGGCTGTGTTGTTGGAGTTACAAGCGCCAGGATTTATCCTTCTTTGGTACCATCACCAGGTTTGCCAGCCAGTCTGGATGTTTTATTTCTCTAATGAATCCGGTCTCGATTAGCTTGGCTAGCTCCTCTCCCATGGCTTGGCATTTGGGTTCGGAAAAGCGCCGCAGTGTTTGTTTGACCGGTTTGTATCCCTTTAATATGTTGAGGCTGTGTTCGACCTGCTTGCGTGGGATTCCTGGCATGTTAGAAGGGTGCCAGGCGAATACGTCCCAATTTTCGCGAAGAAAATCTTGTAGCGCGGCGTCGACCGTTGGGTCTAGCTGTGCCCCAATAGATGCTGTCTTCTTGGGGTCCGTTGGATGGACCTGGAATTTGACTATTTCTTTCGCTGGCTTGAAGGAGGTGGATTTGGGGCGTTTGTCTAAGATTACATCGTCTCTGTCCACCATGGAGCACAGTGCGGTTAATTCTTCGGTCGCGAGGGCTTTAGATAATGCCTCAAGGGCCAGGGATGCGGTTTTATTTTCGGCGCAGAGTGCTATGTCCAGATCACTGGCGAGAGTGATTATGCTGTTGGGTCCGGGCATCTTAAGCTTCATGTACCCATAATGAGGTACAACTTGGAAGCGTGTAAATGCCTCTCGCCCCAAGAGGGCATGATATCCGCTACTGAAAGGGCCACTTGGAAGGTTATTTCTTCTGACCGATAATTCTCCGACGTGCCGAATACCACGTCGAGTGTTATTTTTCCCGCACACCGCGCCTCCCGACAGGAAATGATTCCTAGGAAGGTCGTGCTGCTTTGCTCGATGCGGCTCCTATCTATTTCCATTTTGTGGAGTGTATCTTCATGGATGAGGTTTAGTCCGCTACCGCCGTCCATGAGAACCTTGGTGAGCCAAAAGCCGTCCATGATTGGACTGAGGACCAAGGTGGCTGGTGCTCGGACTGTCCTGTATTTTGGTTCTTCACCGGCATTGAAAGTTATAGCCATGTTGTTCCAAGGGTTTATTGCTGCTATTTGACACACTTCGGCGAGTCTGCGGAGTGCCCTTTTGTGCCTATTGTTTGAGGCGAATGTCTCGAAGACCGTCAGTACTTTGGGGTCGTTGTCTTCTGGGGGGTGCTGTTCTGGGGTATTCTTGGTGAGGATATCCTCGCCGCTCTTGGCCACTTGCCGGAGTATCCAACATGCTCTAAGGCTATGTGTTGGTATGTTATCCGGTGTTGTGTGTATTTTGCATGGCCCATCGAGCCATCCTTCCAGAACGGTTCCGCGCCTCGTACTGGACTTATATTTCTTTACTATTGGACCGGGCATGTTACAAGGGTGCCCTTTTCGCTCGAATGAGGGAGTGAGTGGGGACCGATGGTTCCCAACGGGCTGCCTGAGTTTTCCAAGCGCTTTCCATTGCGCTGTACTTCTGTACGATAGTTGGCAAGTCAACGAACTATAGTATGTGACGGCGGTTGGTGGCGTTGAGGATACCTTTGTCCATGCAATTTTTGCGGAACGCTGAGATCGCTTCCTTGTTGCGGCAATCTTTAATCTTGTCTTTGACAAGAAGGAATCTGGCCCAGAAGTGGTGGACTGTTTCCTGAGACTGCTGTTGTATGCTCATGAGAGCGCTTATATTTGGGTGGGTGGGTGGTTTTAAATCTGAACCCTGACCCAATTTTGGATCCGGAGTCTGAAGGACTTCCAGACTTAACAGATCGAGCTCCGGGATATCCACTGATTTCTTAGGCCCGTCGTCCGATTCTATGTTCGAAGACCAGGATGCATCTCCTCGCAGGTGGCTGTCCGGCTCTTCAAAGCCGGAGATCCGGACATAGTCCGTCCTTAGTATGGATGAAGAGTTATCGTCTCGCTCCTTGACTATCGCTATCTGGTGGGTGATCGGTGGAGATTTGATTTCTCTCTGATCGGGTTTAGACCCAATTCGATCGTAGTCTGTGGCAGCCCCCAGGCGGCGATGCGATCTAGGAGCTTGTTTAAAGACGAAAGCTCCATTGGATCCATCTGCTTGGAGTGTTCGGAGTCGATACGAAGGGGATTTTCGATGACCCGGGAGGTCATCATCGGCTTAACAACCGAACGGGCGGTCATGGTAAAGCCGCCCAGCCGGAGGGTTTGGCCTGGGGCCAATGCTCCTTCGGCGGTGATATTGTCCTTGAGAACAACGTGAGCCATCAATCCTGTCGTCGATGTCATAGTGGAACTCTCAATGAGAGCACCAATGTCGGTGTCAAAACCGGCGGATCTCGGGTAGGGGGTCCTGAACTGTGCTTCTGGGATCGATGGTAACAGGAGACGGGGGACACAATGTTTTACCTAGGTTCGGGCCCTCTCTATGGAGGTAATACCCTATGTCCTGCTTGATTGATCTTGATGAATACGAGTATTAAAGAGTTGATCTACCACGAGATCGTAATGGCTAAACCCTAAGAGTCTAACCTGGCTATGATTATTCGGGTATCTACGGACTTAGCCCTCCGGTTTATATAAGCACAGGAGGGATCTAGAGTTACACAAGGTCGGTTATAGAAAAAGGAATATTCATATTTGGTCGCCAAGCTTGCCTCCCACGCCAAGGAGAGTCCCATCCGGACACGGTTAGAGTCTTCGGTCTTCGTATCTTCACAACCCATCAGTCCGGCCCATATCCAATAGGTCAGACGCCCGAGGACCCCTTAGTCCAGGACTCCGTCAAGGACCACTGGCAGGATCAGCCTCGTGAGGGCGCCTGGAGGGACCAGCCTCATGAGGACCGCCCTCAGGGCAACGCTGGCCTCCCTCCGTTGCCACCACCACCAAGGAGGAACGACGACCACCACCAGGATGAGGGGGTTGGGGGCTTCCAGGAGCCTCACGCCACAACCTGCATCCTGGGTGGCGCTCAGGCCCCAACCTCCCAGCACGTCTTCAAATAGTTTGCTCGTGAGGTGAACGCGGACCTTCCCAGGCTCGAGGCCACACGCCCTCTCAGGTGGTCCAAGTACACCATAGCTCAAGTGCGTGGCAACTATCGGCGTCCTTCCGATGCTCTTCTCGCCCATCATCAGCAATGTCCTTGTCACTAAGACCCTCATCGACGGCGGTGCAGAATTCAATGTTCTCTCCATCGAGACGTTTGATCGCCTCCAAGTGCCATATGATCAGCTGCAGCCCACCAAGCCCTTCTCAGGAGTGACCGACGGCTCCACCACCCCGATAGGGAAAATATGCCTCCCTGTCACCTTCAGCAGGCGCGACAACTACCACACTGAGCTCATCGACTTCGACGTGGCCCACATTTGCCTTCCGTACAACACCATCCTTGGGTATCCGGCCATGGCCAAGTTCATGGCAATGACCCACCATGGTTACAACGTCCTCAAGATGCCAGGGAGCTACGGCGTCATCACGGTCGCTTGCGAGGAGAAGGATGCAGTGTGCTCTCTAGAGCACGCCTACCAGGCTGCGGCGGCCGAAGACCCAGACAACGAAGGTGCCATCTACCCACCTGAGGCTGTCCCCAAGAATAAGAAGAAGCAGCTGCGTAGCTAGAAGCTTCAGGAGAGCGGTGTCTCTAGTGGAACCACCTCATGACCTGCGCCCACGGACGGGGCGCCTCCGTTCCTCGAATAGGAAGGCGTGCCCGGCACCCTCCTCGGGCTGGGCTCGGGGGCTCTCTGTTGGATGGCCTCTGACTTAGCCAATGTCACAAGGGACGTGCTCGGGCACCACATGGAGGCATGCTTCACCGCACGCTTCCCTCATGAGGGCACAAGGCAGGGAGTACCCAGTGCTCAGGAGTTCATCACCAAGGCGACCGAGGAGCTTCAAGAGGCGAGGACCATGCGCCGCGATCGCCGCCCAGCACCTAGTGCAACTCTTTTTCCTGGCGAGGATAATGAGCTGCGTGTCTGCGTCAACATCCCAGGGCTCGACAGGGCCGCATCCCAGGAGCGTTTCTGGTCTTCGCCCGTTGGTTGGTGCGAGGGTCCACCTCACAGCTATGTTCGCATGCCATTCGGCCTGCCGAACGCGAATGTCACCTTCCAGCGCCACCTGCGGAGCACTTCGGCAGCTCAGGAAGCCAAGCATCACGCAGTCCTAGTAGAAAATGGCGACGGTTATTCATGAGCATCCCGGGCCCCAGAGCTTCCCGAGGCTCTGGACTCAGGCGACTCGTGAGGAACAACTTCTTCAACATGCGTCTTCAGCTGCTTCAACATCCCTTCAGCAATGGTGCCAGGTGACTCTTTCCGATTCATTCAGTTGAGGGCGCCCCTCGGGCAGCATTATCCCCAAGTCGCACGGTCCTGTCCCTGCGACATGTATCCTTTTGCATCTTTAACTTATTCTGTTGGGGGCGTCCCTCGGGCTGCATCGTCCCCAGGCCGCGTGGGTCCGTCCCTGCGGCATGTATCGTTCTTGCATTTATCCAAGCTAGCTTATCTCCTTCCATGAGTTACTTGACGATTATCGCTTACTTGTCCGTTGTCCTTCGCGGCTTCCCGCGTTGCTGACCGGTCTCCTGCTCATCCCGCAACGGGGCTACACATGCTGGCACATCGCTTGTGCTCGGGTTCGTCCCTGCAACGCTGGCAAACCTGAGGAATCGAGCTCTGGCTCGTGGCCCGCTCCGTGCTCGTCACCTCACCAGATCCTCAGTGCCTTCTATTGGGGAACGTAGTAATTTCAAAAATTTTCCTACGCACACGCAAGATCATGGTGATGCATAGCAACAAGAGGGGAGAGTGTTGTCTACGTACCCTCGTAGACCGAAGCGGAAGCGATGATGCAACGTAGAGGAAGTAGTCGTACGTCTTCCCGATCCGACCGATCCAAGTACCGTTACTCCGGCACTTCTGAGTTCTTAGCACACGTACAGCTCGATGACGCTCCCCGGGCTCCAATCCAGCAAAGCTTCAGGGATGAGTTCCGTTAGCACGACGGCGTGGTGACGATGATGATGTTCTACCGACGCAGGGCTTCACCTAAGCACTTCAACGATATGATCGAGGTGGAATATGGTGGAAGGGGGCACCGCACACGGCTAAGGAATGATCACGAGGATCAACTTGTGTGTTCTAGGGTGCCCCCTTGCCCCCGTATATAAAGGAGGGAGGGGGAGGTGCGGCCAGCCCCAAGGGGTGCGCCTGGAGGAGTCCTACTCCCACCGGGAGTAGGACTCCCCCTCTCTTGCCTTGTTGGAGAAGGAAAAGGGGAGGGAGAAGAGGAAAGGCCCCCCCTTCCTTGTCCTATTCGGACTAGGGGGGAGGGGGAGCATGGCCTTCCCTGACCGGCCCCTCTCTTCTCCCTTATGGCCCATGTAGGCCCATTAACCCCCGGGGGGGTTCCGGTAACCCCCCGGTACTCTGGTAAAATCCCGATTTCACCCGGAATGAATCCGATGTCCAAATGTAGGCTTCCAATATATCAATCTTTATGTCTCGATCATTTCGAGACTCCTCGTCATGTCCGTGATCACATCCGGGACTCCGAAATAACTTCGGTACATCAAAATGCATAAACTCATAATAACTGTCATCGTAACGTTAAGCGTGCGGACCCTACGGTTCAAGAACAATGTAGACATGACCGAGACACGTCTCTGGTCAATAACCAATAGCGGGACCTGGATGCGCATATTGGCTCCTACATATTCTACAAAGATCTTTATCGGTCAGACCGCATAACAACATACGTTGTTCCCTTTGTCATCGGTATGTTACTTGCCCGAGATTCGATCGTCGGTATCCAATACCTAGTTCAATCTCATTACCGGCAAGTCTCTTTACTCGTTCCGTAATACATCATCTCGCAACTAACTCATTGGTTGCATTGCTTGCAAGGCTTATGTGATGTGCATTACCGAGAGGGCCCAGAGATACCTCTCCGACGATCGGAGTGACAAATCCTAATCTCGAAATACGTCAACCCAACATGTACCTTTGGAGACACCTGTAGAGCACCTTTATAATCACCCAGTTACGTTGTGACGTTTGGTAGCACACAAAGTGTTCCTCCGGAAAACGGGAGTTTGCATAATCTCATAGTCATAGGAACATATATAAGTTATGAAGAAAGCAATAGCAACAAACTAAACAATCAAGTGCTAAGCTAATGGAATGGGTCAAGTCAATCACATCATTCTCCTAATGATGTGATCCCGTTAATCAAATAACAACTCTTTGTCTATGGTTAGGAAACATAACCATCTTTGATTAACGAGCTAGTCAAGTAGAGGCATACTAGTGACACTCTGTTTGTCTATGTATTCACACATGTATTATGTTTCCGGTTAATACAATTCTAGCATGAATAATAAACATTTATCATGATATAAGGAAATAAATAATAACTTTATTATTGCCTCTAGGGCATATTTCCTTCAGTCTCCCACTTGCACTAGAGTCAATAATCTAGATTACATAGTAATGATTCTAACACCCATGGAGCCTTGGTGCTGATCATGTTTTGCTCGTGGAAGAGGCTTAGTCAATAGGGTCTGCAACATTCAGATCCGTATGTATCTTGCAAATTTCTATGTCTCCCACCTGGACTAGATCCCGGATGGAATTGAAGCGTCTCTTGATGTGCTTGGTTCTCTTGTGAAATCTGGATTCCTTTGCCAAGGCAATTGCACCAGTATTGTCACAAAAGATTTTCATTGGACCCGATGCACTAGGTATGACACCTAGATCGGATATGAACTCCTTCATCCAGACTCCTTCGTTTGCTGCTTCCGAAGCAGCTATGTACTCCGCTTCACATGTAGATCCCGCCACAACGCTTTGTTTAGAACTGCACCAACTGACAGCTCCACCGTTTAATGTAAACACGTATCCGGTTTGCGATTTAGAATCGTCCGGATCAGTGTCAAAGCTTGCATCAACGTAACCGTTTACGATGAGCTCTTTGTCACCTCCATAAACGAGAAACATATCCTTAGTACTTTTCAGGTATTTCAGGATGTTCTTGACTGTTGTACAATGATCCACTCCTGGATTACTTTGGTACCTCCCTGCTAGACTTATAGCAAGGCACACATCAGGTCTGGTACACAGCATTGCATACATGATAGAGCTTATGGACGAAGCATAGGGAACATCTTTCTTTTTGTCTCTATCTTCTGCAGTGGTCGGGCATTGAGTCTTACTCAACTTCACACCTTGTAATACAGGCAAGAACCCTTTCCTTGCTTGATCCAATTTGAACTTCTTCAAAACTTTGTCAAGGTATGTGCTTTGTGAAAGTCCAATTAAGCGTCTTGATCTATCTCTATAGATCTTAATGCCTAATATGTAAGCAGCTTCACCGAGGTCTTTCATTGAAAAACTCTTATTCAAGTATCCCTTTATGCTATCCAGAAATTCTATATCATTTCCAATCAGTAATATGTCATCCACATATAATATCAGAAATGATACATAGCTCCCACTCACTTTCTTGTAAATACAGGCTTCTCCAAAAGTCTGTATAAAACCAAATGCTTTGATCACACTATCAAAGCGTTTATTCCAACTCCGAGAGGCTTGCACCAGTCCATAAATGGATTGCTCGATCTTGCACACTTTGTTAGCTCCCTTTGGATCGACAAAACCTTCCGGGGTTGTCATATACACTCTTCTTCCAGAAATTCCATTCAGGAATGCAGTTTTGACATCCATCTGCCAAATTCATAATCATAATAAAATGCGGCAATTGCTAAACATGATTCTACAGACTTAAGCATCCTACGGTGAGAAGGTCTCATCGTAGTCAATCCCTTGAACTTGTCGAAAAACCCTTTCGCAACAAGTCGAGCTTTATAGACAGTAACATTACCGTTAGCGTCAGTCTTCTTCTTGAAGATCCATTTATTCTCAATTGCTTGCCGATCAACGAGCAAGTCAACCAAAGTCCACACTTTGTTCTCATACATGGATCCCATCTCAGATTTCATGGCCTCAAGCCATTTTGCGTAATCTAGGCTCACCCTCGCTTCTTCATAGTTCGTAGGTTCATCATGGTCTAGTAACATAACTTCCAGAACAGGATTACCGTACCACTCTGGTGCGGATCTTACTCTGGTTGATCTACGAGGTTTAGTAACAGCTTGATCTAAAGTTTCATGATCATCATCATTAACTTCCTCACTAATTGGTGTAGGTATCGCAGAAACCATTTTCTGTGATGAACTACTTTCCAATAAGGGAGCAGGTACAGTTACCTCATCAAGTTCTACTTTCTTCCCACTCACTTCTTTCGAGAGAAACTCTTTCTCTAGAAAAACTCCGAATTTAGCAACAAAAGTCTTGCCTTCAGATCTGTGATAGAAGGTATACCCAACAGTCTCCTTTGGGTATCCTATGAAGACACATTTCTCCGATTTGGGTTCGAGCTTATCAGGTTGAAGCTTTTTCACATAAGCATCGCAGCCCCAAACTTTCAGAAACGACAACTTTGGTTTCTTACCAAACCACAATTCATAAGGCGTTGTCTCAACGGATTTCGATGGTGCCCTATTTAACGTGAATGCGGCCGTCTCTAAAGCATAACCCCAAAACGATAGCGGTAAATCAGTAAGAGACATCATAGATCGCACCATATCTAGTAAAGTACGATTACGACGTTCGGACACACCATTACGCTGTGGTGTTCCGGGTGGCGTGAGTTGCGAAACTATTCCGCATTGTTTCAAATGTACACCAAACTCGTAACTCAAATATTCTCCTCCACGATCAGATCGTAGAAACTTTATTTTCTTGTTACGATGATTTTCAACTTCACTCTGAAATTCTTTGAACTTTTCAAATGTTTCAGACTTATGTTTCATTAAGTAGATATACCCATATCTGCTTAAATCATCTGTGAAGGTGAGAAAATAACGATATCCGCCACGAGCCTCAATATTCATCGGACCACATACATCTGTATGTATGATTTCCAACAAATCTGTTGCTCTCTCCATAGAAACGGAGAACGGTGTTTTAGTCATCTTGCCTATGAGGCACGGTTCGCAAGTACCAAGTGATTCATAATCAAGTGGTTCCAAAAGTCCATCAGTATGGAGTTTCTTCATGCACTTTATACCGATATGACCTAAACGGCAGTGCCACAAATAAGTTGCACTATCATTATGAACTCTGCATCTTTTGGCTTCAACATTATGAATATGTGTGTTACTACTATCAAGATTCATCAAAAATAGACCACTCTTCAAAAGTGCATGACCATAAAAGATATTACTCATATAAATAGAACAACCATTATTCTCTGATTTAAATGAATAACCGTCTCACATCAAACAAGATCTAGATATAATGTTCATGCTCAACGCTGGCACCAAATAACAATTATTTAGGTCTAATACTAATCCTGAAGGTAGATGTAGAGGTAGCGTGCCGACCGCGATCACATCGACTTTGGAACCATTTCCCACGCGCATCGTCACCTCGTCCTTTGCCAGTGTTCGCTTAATCCGTAGTCCCTGTTTTGAGTTGCAAATATTAGCAACAGAACCAGTATCAAATACCCAGGTGCTACTGCGAGCTCTAGTAAGGTACACATCAATAACATGTATATCACATATACCTTTGTTCACCTTGCCATCCTTATTATCCGCCAAATACTTGGGGCAGTTCCGCTTCCAGTGACCAGTCTGCTTGCAGTAGAAGCACTCAGTTTCAGGCTTAGGTCCAGACTTGGGTTTCTTCTCTTGAGTAGCAACTTGCTTGCCGTTCTTTTTGAAGTTCCCCTTCTTCTTCCCTTTGCCCTTTTTCTTGAAACTAGTGGTCTTGTTGACCATCAACACTTGATGCTCCTTCTTGATTTCTACCTCCGCAGCTTTTAGCATTGCGAAGAGCTCGGGAATAGTCTTATTCATCCCTTGCATATTATAGTTCATCACAAAGCTCTTGTAGCTTGGTGGCAGTGATTGGAGAATTCTGTCAATGACGCAATCATCTAGAAGATTAACTCCCAATTGAATCAAGTGATTATTATACCCAGACATTTTGAGTATATGCTCACCGACAGAACTGTTCTCCTCCATCTTGCAGCTATAGAACTTATTGGAGACTTCATATCTCTCAATCCAGGCATTTGCTTGAAATATTAACTTCAACTCCTGGAACATCTCATATGCTCCATGACGTTCAAAACGTCGTTGAAGTCCCGATTCTAAGCCGTAAAGCATGGCACACTGAACTATCGAGTAGTCATCAGCTTTGCTTTGCCAGACGTTCATAACATCTGGTGTTGCTCCAGCAGCAGGCCTGGCACCCAGCGGTGCTTCCAGGACGTAATTCTTCTGTGCAGCAATGAGGATAATCCTCAAGTTACGGACCCAGTCCGTGTAATTGCTACCATCATCTTTCAACTTTGCTTTCTCAAGGAACGCATTAAAATTCAACGGAACAACAACACGGGCCATCTATCTACAATCAAAAATACATAAGCAAGATACTATTAGGTACTAAGTTCATGATAAATTTAAGTTCAATTAATCAAATTACTTAAAGAACTCCCACTTAGATAGACATCCCTCTAATCCTCTAAGTGATCACGTGATCCAAATCAACTAAACCATAACCGATCATCACGTGAAATGGAGTAGTTTTCAATGGTGAACATCGTTATGTTGATCATATCTACTATATGATTCACGCTCGACCTTTCGGTCTCCGTGTTCCGAGGCCATATCTGCATATGCTAGGCTCGTCAAGTTTAACCCGAGTATTCTGCGTGTGCAAAACTGGCTTGCACCCGTTGTAGATGGACGTAGAGCTTATCACACCCGATCATCACGTGGTGTCTGGGCACGACGAACTTTGGCAACGGTGCATACTCAGGGAGAAAACTTCTTGATAATTAGTGAGAGATCATCTTATAATGCTACCGTCAATCAAAGCAAGATAAGATGTATAAAAGATAAACATCATATGCAATCAATATATGTGATATGATATGGCCATCATCATCTTGTGCTTTTGATTTCCATCTCCGAAGTACTGTTATGATCTCTATCGTCACCGGCGTGACACCTTGTTCTCCATCCGTAGCATCGTTGTTGTCTCGCCAATCTTATGCTTCTACGACTATCGCTACCGCTTAGTGATAAAGTAAAGCATTACAGGGCGATTGCATTGCATACAATAAAGAGACAACCATATGGCTCCTGCCAGTTGCCGATAACTCGGTTACAAAACATGATCATCTCATACAATAAAATTTAGCATCATGTCTTGACCATATCACATCACAACATGCCCTGCAAAAACAAGTTAGACGTCCTCTACTTTGTTGTTGCAAGTTTTTACGTGGCTGCTACGGGCTTAAGCAAGAACCAATCTTACCTACGCATCAAAACCACAACGATAGTTTGTCAAGTTGGTGCTGTTTTAACCTTCGCAAGGACTGGGTGTAGCCACACTCGATTCAACTAAAGTTGGAGAAACTGTCACCCGCAAGCCACCTATGTTCAAAGCACGTCGGGAGAACCAGTCTCGCGTAAGCGTACGCGTAATGTCGGTCCGGGCTGCTTCGTCCAACAATACCGCTGAACCAAAGTGTGACATGCTGGTAAGCAGTATGACTTATATCGCCCACAACTCACTTGTGTTCTACTCGTGCATATAACATCAACACATAAAACCTAGGCTCGGATGCCACTGTTGGGGAATGTAGTAATTTCAAAAAATTTCCTACGCACACGCAAGATCATGGTGATGCATAGCAACGAGAGGGGAGAGTGTTGTCTACGTACCCTCGTAGACCGAAGCGGAAGCGATGATGCAACATAGAGGAAGTAGTCGTACGTCTTCCCAATCCGACCGATCCAAGTACCGTTACTCCGGCACCTCCGAGTTCTTAGCACACGTACAGCTCGATGACGCTCCCCAGGCTCCGATCCAGCAAAGCTTTGGGGATGAGTTCCGTCAGCACGACGGTGTGGTGACGATGATGATGTTCTACCGACGCAGGGCTTCGCCTAAGCACTGCAACGATATGATCGAGGTGGAATATGGTGGAAGGGGGCACCGCACACGGCTAAGGAACGATCACGAGGATCAACTTGTGTGTTCTAGGGTGCCCCCTTGCCCCCGTATATAAAGGAGGGAGGGGGAGGTGCGGCCGGCGCCAAGGGGTCTCTTGCCTTGTTGGAGAAGGAAAAGGGGGGGGGGAGAAGAGGAAAGGGGGGCGCCGCCCCCCCTTCCTTGTCCTATTCGGACTAGGGGGGGAGGGGGCGCGTGGCCTTCCCTGGCCGGCCCCTCTCTTCTCCCTTATGGCCCATGTAGGCCCATTAACCCCCGGGGGGGTTCCGGTAACCCCCCGGTACTCCGGTAAAATCCCGATTTCACCTGGAATGAATCCGATGTCCAAATGTAGGCTTCCAATATATCAATCTTTATGTCTCGATCATGTCCGTGATCACATCCGGGACTCCGAACTAACTTCGGTACATCAAAATGCATAAACTCCGTGGGGGTTTTGACCCACAGTTCCCAGTCAAAAAAATGCATAAACTCATAATAACTGTCATCGTAACGTTAAGCGTGCGGACCCTACGGTTCGAGAACAATGTAGACATGACCGAGACACGTCTCTGGTCAATAACCAATAGCGGGACCTGGATGCCCATATTGGCTCCTACATATTCTACAACGATCTTTATCAGTCAGACCGCATAACAACATACGTTGTTCCCTTTGTCATCGGTATGTTACTTGCCCGAGATTCGATCATCGGTATCCAATACCTAGTTCAATCTCATTACCGGCAAGTCTCTTTACTCGTTCCGTAATACATCATCTCGCAACTAACTCATTGGTTGCATTGCTTGCAAGGCTTATGTGATGTGCATTACCGAGAGGGCCAGAGATACCTCTCCGACAATTGGAGTGTCAAATCCTAATCTCGAAATACGTCAACCCAACATGTACCTTTGGAGACACCTGTAGAGCACCTTTATAATCACCCAGTTACGTTGTGACGTTTGGTAGCACACAAAGTGTTCCTACGGCACACGGGAGTTACATAATCTCATAGTCATAGGAACATGTATAAGTCATGAAGAAAGCAATAGCAACATACTAAACGATCGGGTGCTAAGCTAATGGAATGGGTCATGTCAATCAGACCATTCAACTAATGATGTGATCCCGTTAATCAAATAACAACTCTTTTGTCTATGGTTAGGAAACATAACCATCTTTGATTAACGAGCTAGTCTAGTAGAGGCATACTAGTGACACTCTGTTTGTCTATGTATTCACACATGTATTATGTTTCCGGTTAATACAATTCTAGCATGAATAATAAACATTTATCATGATATAAGGAAATAAATAATAACTTTATTATTGCCTCTAGGGCATATTTCCTTCACCTTCATCTTCTTGCGGAAAGATCAGCGGCGGGACAACAAACACGAGTATAAGCTTCATTCTCCCCTTGAACTAACCCGTAGGGATCTATGGAGCCTAGCTACGGGTGGCTTCGCCGGCCACCCTCCTTTTGCGTGATTAGCGTGTGTGTTAAAGGGGGGGGCTCCTGAGCATCGCACCTTAGGAGCTCCTACTGACTCTCCAGCCCTCACCCCCTGGCCTTGACCACGGCACCGTGACCTGGCATACCAGCAGCGGCTGAGCTTGCTCGAGGGTCGGGACCCGAGGACGCAGAGCACTTAGATGAGCAAGGAAGGGGGAAGCCGGTGTGAGCCTCACCTAGTAACACTACCGCTGAAGCGCGAACGAACACTGTGCAAGGAATCACCTCAGACTCGATAAGATAAGTCACATATCCGCGCTAGCACGATGTCGCAATTGGAATTCTCAGTTCGCACAGCCTTGCTCTGGCAATGCCGCCTTCCTTTTCCGCCTTCAGGATGCTTCTTGCATGCCAAAGGGGACCTCTTGAGCACCGTGCCTCAGGAGCTCTTACCGGACCTTGGGCCGCTCACCTCCTGGCCTTGACCACGGCATTGCGACCTGGCATACCAGCGATGGCTGAAGCCTTCTTGGGGACCGGAACCTACCGGCGTAGAGCACTAAGCTACCGCCAGGATGAAAAGGGGGATAGTGCGAAAGCGAGATATGCAACCACTAGTCTTATAGAAGGAATGATAAACACCGGGGCAAAAGCATTACAATTTCTCTACATGCCCCCACTGGGTTCGTCTCGATTCCTCGCAGGGAACAAGAGAAGAAAAAACTTCAAGGGTCCTAGCTACAGGCGTCACCGCCAATGCCATCATCAACAGTGGGCCACGAGGGGCCGACGCCAACCCCATCCAGATCATCGACGATGACGAGCTGACGCCGCTGCTGCGCTCCGGGCACGGCGGGAGCTCGGTGGTACGTAGCTGTCGTCGCTCATCTTCGGAGACTCATCAAGCTCAGGAGATTCGCTGGACTCCCAGGAGCCGTCGCTGCTGCTGGAGGAACCACCGGCAGGGCCGGGGGCAGGCTCGGCGCCTGCTGTAGCGCCATCCTGGCGGCCCCCTCCAGGGCAGCACTCCGGGCGACGGCCTTCCTCGTCGAAGACTTTGAAGAACATTGTGGAGTCGCTGTCGTATTCAAAGTGGATGGTGAGGGCCCCCTCTGCACAGCAAGCGCGGGCGACCTCGCCCCATCCATGAGCCATGAAGATCTTGCCCGAGGAGATGACCTTGACCTCCGCCCCTGTTGCCGGGGTGCTACACTCGGTTGCTGCAACCACAACTCGAGCGGTCCTCTCGGCGGCATCTCTTCAGCAAGGAATTGCGGAAGCTTGATCCATGTGCGTGGTGGCATCGCCGCCCATATCACTAACTCATGCGAGGAGCCCTCGGCATGGGTTCATGGGCCGGCGGCTCATGCAACCACGGCATGGCAACCGCGGCCGTGGCGCGGTCCCGCCTTCTCCTGAGCCCTGCGCTTGCGCGTACATAGGGAGCAGGTAGCCAGGCGGCGGCCGCTCATACCAAGGTCGCGCCACCTCCAGCCTCATGTTGATACATCTCCAACGTATTTATATTTTTGATTGTTCCATGCTGTTTAATTATCAATCTTGGATGTTTTATAATCATTTTATATCATTTTTTGGCACTAACCTATTGACATAGTGCCAAGTGCCAGTTGCTGTTTTTTCCATGTTTTTTACATCGCAGAAAATCAATATCAAATGGAGTCCAAATGCCGCGAAACTTTACGGAGATTTTTTATGGGCCAGAAGGAAGGCAATGGGCCCTGGTTGCACCTGGGGGTGCCCCGAGGGGGCACAACCCACCAGGGCACGCCAGGGGGCCCAGGCGCGCCCTGGTGGGTTGTGCCCACCTCGGGTGCCCCCGGACCGCCTCTTTGCTTTGTAAATACCACAATATTCCAGAAACCCTAGAGGCATCGAAAAAATATTCATCCAGCCGCCATAGAGTCCAGAACCACCAGATCCAATCTAGACACCATCTCGGATGGGGTTCACCACCTCCATTGGTGCCTCTCGGATGATGCGTGAGTAGTTCTTTGTCGACCTTCGGGTCCGTAGTTAGTAGCTAGATGGCCTCATCTCTCTCTTGATTCTCAATACAATGGTCTCTTGGAGATCCATATGATGTAACTCTTTTGCGGTGTGTTTGTAGGGATCGATGAACTTCGAGTTTATGATCAGATCTATCTTTTTATATGAATGGCAGTTATTTGAGTTTCTTTGATCTCTTATATGCATGATCTCTTATAGCCTCGTATTTCTTCTCTGATATTTGGGTTTTGTTTGGCCAACTTGATCTATTTTTCTTGCAATGGGAAGAGGTGCCCGGTAGTGGGTTCGATCTTACGGTGCTTGATCCTAGTGACAGAAAGGGAACCGACACGTATGTATTATTGCTACTAAGGATAAAAAGACGAGATCTATATCTACCGCCATATAGATAAACAGATCTTGTCTACATCATGTCATCATTCTTATTGCATTACTTAGTTTTCCATGAACTTAATACACTAGATGCATGCTGGATAGCGGTCGATGTGTGGAGTAATAGTAGTAGATGCAGGCAGGAGTCGGTCTACTAATCTTGGACGTGATGCCTATGTAATGATCATTGCCTGGATATCGTCATAATTACTTGAAGTTCTATCAATTGCCCAACAGTAATTTGTTTACCCACCGTTTGCTATTTTTCTCGAGAGAAGCCACTAGTGAAACCTACGGCTCTTGGGTCTTCTTTCTCATATATTTGCCTTGCGATCTACTTTTCCTTTGCTTTTTTATTTAGATATATTAAACCAAAAATGCAAAAATACCTTGCTGCATTTTATCTTTATTTATTTTATTTGGCGTTCGATCTATTTTATTTGGCGTTCGATTGACAACCCCTTTAACACCTTGGTTGCGAGGTGTTGTTATTTGTGTGCAGGTGCTGTTAACGTTGTGTTTCTTGGTTCTCCTACTGGTTCGATACCTTGGTTTCATAACTGAGGGAAATACCTACCGTCGCTGTGCTACACCATCCCTCCCTCCCCAGGGAAATACCGACGTAGTTCCAGCTACCATCACACCCCGACATCGCGGGAGCGGCCCAACCTCTTCTTCAGTGTGAGTGGCCCCAACTCTTCGCGGGGGGCCTTCCCTTTCTCCGCAGCGGAGAACCTCCTAATCGGCGCCATGTGGGTAGCGGCAAGACAGCGAGGCGAAGAGGAAGAAGAAGGAGCAATCGGCGAGGAAGCAGAGATGAGCGAGGGGGCTCTGCCCCTCCCCTCATTTATAGCCAGAAGGAGGCCAACCGCCAGCCTCCACGATCGCATGTAATGATGGTTTTCTCCTGCATGCAGTGACGTCTCGTCAAGTCGTATGGTTGCCGACACAACATGGGGAAGCGGAGGTGCCCACGTCCCATCAATCGCCACACGTCGACCAAGGTCGCAGGCGGTTGGGGCCCGCGGCTCTCCGCACTTGCCCTTTGGCTTTGCCTCAAAGCCAAGCTCGAGCGCACCTTGGGCCCGGGGGCTACTGTCGGTGTCCTCGGAATAGTGGTACCCAGGCTTGCCTGCCTGCGGCTCGTGGCGTGGCTCCATCAACGGCCCATGGCGTGGCTTCATCAACGGCCCGGTACAGCCCATCTTCAGCGGCAACAACTCAAGACCCTCACAAGGGGCCGAGCTTCACGAGGCGGACGACACCAAGACCTCACTGGGGGCAGCCTCACTAGGCTGGCTCCCGAGGAGCGGAGATATCTATGCAAGGGGCACCTCGCGAGGTCCGCGTGACGTGAGCCATGACGACCAAGGCCAGGCGGGCGCCAGCAGGCGCAATGTACCAATTTCCTCTTTGGTGCTAATGAGGCAAGCGCAGGCGCGGGGTCCCGAGGAATCAGGCAAAGGTTTCCATATCCATGCAACAAGACTAAGACCAGCAGGACGACAGGATGGAGGTCATTGCGGAGCCCATAGCAGCGTCACCACCAGAGCCTTTGGCAGGCGAAGACTACTTTTGTCAGGATAGCTTGTACTAGTTGCCCCCCTTCAAACTTGGCCGTTGTGGGATCCCTTCCCACCTAAAAATTTGGGAAGAGGACCAAGGCCACTATAAATAGGACCTAGCCACCACTATAGAAGGGGATGGATCATTGAGGTCACCCTCTCACCGACAGCTCATCGTTCTCAAGAACACCTCACCCCCCGAGGCTGCTCATCTACTGTACTAGCTCATCCTCAGCCCCTCGAGGCAATCCACCCACAAACTGGAGTAGGGTATTACACAGCAAGGTGGCCCGAACCAGTATAAACCCCCTGTGTCTCTTGTTATTTGGGTTCGTCGAGCTAGGCCGTGGAATCGGTGAGCGAGTGAGTCGGGGAGAGGGTGTTCTTCGTGCACACCCCAGAGTTCCAACCTCTGAAGGGTTTGCCAGAACCCGCAATCCGACATTTGGCGCGCCAGGTAGGGGTGCGCTAAAGCCTCTCTTCCATTGATCGACGCCCTACTGCTCCGCCACTTCCATGGATGACGCTCGTCGAGCCCATGCTGAGCGCCGAGCCGCTCTCAACGCCCGCGTCAGCCAAACGGCGCCCGTTGGCGGGCCTCCCCATCGCTCTCCATCACCCGCTGCCAACGCCGCCACCGGCCCGGTGGGGAGCGAGCAGCAAGCTTCGTCGTTGCACCCCTCCATGCGGAGGGACGGATGCACCGCCACCCCGTCTTTGACCCTGACCGGCTCGTCATCCCATGCTTGCCACGGGCCCATGGATGCGCAGGCTGCACTGCTCATGGCGCGTGAGCTCTTGCGCTACCGCCCCGTCGACGACCTCTATGAGGATTGGCTAGACCGCATCGCCGAGCTCGTCAGCGCCGCTGGGGGCTCCCCTGCACCGTCCCTTTCGTTGCCTCGTCCGCCTCCTGTAGCGGGCAACGTAGCCCATGGAGCACCTTCGCCACCTCCACATCAAGACGTTGCCCGCACGCCAAGGCACGCGGCCCGGCGGTGTGACCAACCGCGCAGGGCGCCCGCTTGTGAAGAAGGAAGCTGCCAGGAAATCCCGCGACTGCAAGAAGGTGCTCCTGCACTCCCAGCACCACCGCCTCAAGACCGCGCGCAGTCGGCAGCGGCGACATGTGAATACCAGGACCTGGCTCCGCCCCCACGGCGGGCTCCAGTCACCACCGCGGGCTGCCAAGACTTCACCCGTGCTGCGCAGCATTGTCTGGCCCGATAGGTTCAAGCCCAATCTGCCTCCATGATACAACGGCACCCCCAACCCTGCTAAGTTCCTGTAGCTCTATGAGCTGAGCATCGGGGCGGCCAACGACGATGAGAGGGTCATGGCGAACTGGTTCCCCATGACTCTCAAAGACGGCGCGCGCTCGTGGCTCATGAACCTGCCCGCGAGATCGATCTCCTCCTAGGGCGAGATGCACGTGTTGGGGAACATAGTAATTTCAAAAAAATTCCTACGCATACGCAAGATCTATCATGCTGATGCATAGCAACGAGAGGGGATAGTGTGTCTACGTACCCTCGTAGACCGAAAGCGGAAGCGTTTATCAAAGCGGTTGATGTAGTCGTACACCTTCATGATCCGTCCCGATCAAGTACTGAACGTACGGCACCTCCGCGTTCAGCACACATTCAGCTTGATGACGTCCTCGCCATCTTGATCTAGCAAGAGGGGCGAAATAGTAGATGAGTTCCGGCAGCACGACGGCATGGTGACGCTGTTGGTGAAGAACAATCTCCGTAGGGCTTCGTCTAAGCAGTATGAAAATTATGACGAGGATAAACTAGAGGGGACGGGGTTGCCGGTGTCGTGGTTCTAAGTATGATAGTAGAATGGGGTGTAGGAATGTAGAGGCAAGTTCCTAGCTATGGAGTAGTTGTACACGCGAGTTTTACGAGTTCAGGCCCTTCTCAGAGGAAGTAACAGCCCTACGTCTCGGAGCCCTGAGGCGGTCGAATGGATTATGCACGTGTGTGTTACAGGGGGTGCGAACCCTTGTCCCGGAGGAGGGGGGTGGCTTATATAGAGTGCGCCAGGACCCCAGCCAGCCCACGTTACAAAGGGTTCAATGTACATTAAGGCAGGGCGTTACTGGTAACGCTAGTAATAAAGAGATATAAATGATCTTTAAGGCTACAGAGTGAATGACCGACCATTGCCATCCAGAGTGACATTAGGCCTTCTACACTCCGAGTGGTTTCTTGTATCGTTGAGTGTCTTCAAGACTGTCGAGTGGAACATAGCTTTATGGTCGAGTGGACGATGATTTTTCTTCGACTGCTTATGGTTCTTTTAGAGGTGTCCTTGGGGAGGGTATCTTGGACAGATCAATGACCCTACCCTAGGTACATAGCTTCGTCATTAGCCCCCGAATGGATCAGGGTTTGAGTGAGGAAGGAGTTGAGAACAGTTCTGACTCATTCTTCGTGCTATGAGTATATCTTTATCTGGATCAATGAACTGAGGAGATAACATCAACTTCTTTTTCAGTTGCCATGGTCCATTCTTAGTTTTTGTCGAGTGAACTTTCACGGTAGTGTTCCGAATGATATGTGGAGGATGTTTTTAGTCTGACAAGTTGCTCTGCTCTCTACGGATTTCGCAGGATTCGAATTTTGGGAAGCACGCTAGACGGGCGGGGTCGTGGTAATCGGGGCGAATTAGGCAGGTCGCCTCGATCCCCGCACCACCTTTTTCGCCACGTATTGCGCGCGCGACTTTTGCGGGATTTGTTTAGATCGTCTGGGCCTACCAGTCAGTCACTCGGGGAATGACCTTATAAAAGGCACCGGACCGGGTCTTTGCACAGCGCGCTCCCATTTTCTTCCTTCTTCCTCAGACTTCTCCGCCGCACTCGCTTTCGCTCTCGGTGTCGCATCCTCGTTCGGACTCGATCCGCCGCCATGGGGAAAGAGAAGACGGTGGCGTTGGAGCGCGTGAAGAAGGCGACCGCGAAGGCGAAGGGCAAGAGGACCAGCCGGGGCGGATCGTCATCAAGATCCGGCCTGCCGCCGGGTTGGATCCAGGGCGACTGGATCCGCTCGACGATCATCCAGGACGACCTCGACGATCTGGTGGAGGGGGGACTGATCCCCCACAAATCGGCGCGGCTCCCGGGCAACGAGACCGAGCCGCAGCCGCGAGAGGGTGAGTGTGTTCTCCTCGCCACCCATGTCGACCGCGGGTTTTCTTTGCCTCCCCATCCTTTCTTTCATGGCTTTCTGAACTTCTTCGGGGCTCAACTCCACCACTTCACTCCAAACACCATAGTCTATCTGGCTTCTTTTGTGTCGATGTGTGAAAAATTCTTGGGTTATCGACCGCTCTGGGCCTCTTCAAACACATCTTCACATGTCGCTCCCAGTCGGTCAAGAAGGCCAACCCAAGTGAGGAGAGGACACACGTGATCCAGATGTGCGGGGCCTTGGTATCCAGATGAGGAACAAGAGTAACTTCCCAGCGATGATCCTTCCCGACTCGGTCCGGGGCTGGCAGTCGACTTGGTTTTACTGTAAGGACTAGTCGACCCCGGGCCAGTCGACTGGACTTCCTCTCTTTTCCCTAGCTCGAGTGGAGAAGCCCTCCTCCTTGAGGGTGGTCCCAGAAGAGAAGGCGCATGTCAAGGTGTTGGTCGAGCGGGTCGTCCAACTTGTCTGCGACGGGGTGACTGGGATGGACCTGCTGGAGGTCTTTCTCAGTCGACGCATCCAACCACTTCAGGCCCGTGACCATCCGATGTGGATGTACTCGGGACTCGAGGACTCCACTCGGATCCACCCGGAGGACGTTAGTGAAGACACCTTGGAGAAGTGGCTAAGGGGAATCACTAGCAACAAAGACAATCCCCGGGGGTCTAGGAGGGTGATTCCATTCGACCACTCGCGCCAGCCGGAACAGGTATGATTCTGCTTTGCCAAGTACCTTCCCGATTCACTGTGTGACAGCTTGTTGATGGTCGACTGTATTTCTTTTGCTCGTTGTCTTTTCAGGCTCTCATTGATATGTACTCGATGTCCAATGGAGTGCAGGGGCAAGACGTCGAGGAATGAGCGAGCGGGGGCGAGAGCGGCGAGTGGCACTCGGATGCCGAGGAGGACAAGGAGAGTGACGACTCGACTGATGACGAAGAGGTCGACTCGCCTCCTCGCAGAGAGAGGAGATCCAAGCACGCTCACGACCCGGAGAGCACCCCGGACCTGGCGACCGCGCTGACTGGGCAATCTTCGAAGCGCCCCCGGACGTCTTCCCCGGCGCTGATTGAGAAGGCCCCGAAGCAGCTCAAGGTCGTGCCGCCTCCAGCGCCAAAAGCACCGAAGGCCACCTCCTCCAAACCGCCAAAGGCTTTACCCAGGATCAAAGTGACCGTCCCCACCATCTCCGGGTAATCATCTGACCTGTTCTTTTTGTCGACTTGAGCAACAGAATGTGACTGACTGAGTGCGGACGTTTTCAGTGCTGCTACATCAGGAACCTCTTCTTACCAGTACCGAGACAAGGAGATGGAAGACGCGGTTACCTCCAACCCAGGTTAAAGCTCTTATGATCTTGTTCTCGATTACTTGGTCGATTGAATTCGAGTGATTTATTTAGGGTCGACTGATCTTCCCTGCAGCTCCACCCAACGTCATTGATCTCCCAGACGACGATGAAGATGTGGCTCCTAAGCCCAGAAAGAGCAAAAAGGTAGTAGCTGGCAAGGCGTCTCAGCAGGGACCAATGAAAACACCAACCGTCCGTCAATCTGAAGACGCGGGCGGGGCCTCTGTAACTTTCCATGTACCCTTCTCGAGTGAGCGCCCGCATCGTCAACTGTACCGGTGATTCCTTCCATCATCCCATCTGACGCCCCAGAGGTCCAAGCTGCTGCACCTGGGTCATCTGCCCTCTTCTTCACCAGCTACCCTGTCCCGGAAAACCAGTCGGATGCGGCTGCGGAAGCCATCCATCAGGCTAACATGATGATGGAGCGGATGAAGACGGTGCACGAGAATAGCCAGGCTGCTTACGACGCTAGCGCTGCTCTCTGGGCCAATGTCCAGGTACGTAAACTTTCGACTGACCTTGTTCTGTCAGGATATGCTATCTGAAATATTCTCTTCCATACAATCTCCTGTTGTTTGTGTTGAATCTGTACACCCACTGGGTGTTTTGTTGTCTTTGGTATTTGCGCTCTTCCACTCAGTCTGGGCGAGTAGGATCTAAACCGGTGGGGGCACGCTAAGTGCACCCACTGAGTGTAGTCCCCGAGACCGCAGTCGACTGCTGGCAGTCGACTGGGGTCTGAGTTCTTTTTTCCTTTCTTTTCTTCCACTCGACCAGGGCGGATCGATCGAATGGGATCTGAACCAGTGGGGGCACGTCAAGTGCACCCACTGGGTGTAGTCCCCGAGACCACGGTCGACTGCTGGCAGTCGGCCGGGGTCTGAATAGTTTTTTTTACTTGATCCGGGCGGACCGGTCGAGTTGGGTCTTAATCAGCGGGGGCACGCCAAGTGCACCGCTGGGTGTAGTCCCCGAGACTGCAGTTGACTGCATGCAGTCGGCTGGGGTCTAAGTGAACTCTTTAAGTTTTATCCACTCGGAAGTAAACAACCTTTGTTCTTGTCGATTGACACGTCTTTTGCCTTCTGCAGAAGTCTTGTACTCTCATTTCCAAGTTTGCTAAACTTGAGGAGAAGCAGACGCAACTCAACCTCGACTTGGAGTTGGCCCAACAGAATCTGAAGAAGGCTCAAGATGAAGCTGCTGGTATGGAAGGTAACTGTCTGTCGACTGTCTTTTTAAAACATTTCTTCAAACTCTTGTGTGATCCGATTGCTTCTTTTGTAGAGAAAATGAAGTTGGCTCTGGAGAAGAAGGACTCGGACCTCGCCGCTGCGCAAAAGGAAGCCCAAGATAAAACTGCCCTTGTAGACCAGAAGCTGGCTTTAGTCGGAGTGCTGGAAGGGGAGGTGAACAAACTGAAGTCCTTCCTCAATGAGTCCAACCGAGAAGTGAGTCGTCTGAAGAAGGATACAATTGTCCTGAATGAAAAGCTGGAGTTTGCGGTACACAAGAGGAATGACACGGAAGCTTATTTGAGAACTCTTGCCAAGAAGCTCTATCTGATGCTGGAAGGTACTCCTTTCAAACCGACTGTGTTGATGCTTGCAAATGAATCCTGTCTAGTCGACTCACTAATTTTTTGACTGCAGAATTCTACCAAGACTTTGACGAGGAAACTGGAAAGGTCGAGACGGGTCTGGACCCTATCGCTTCTCCTGTTTGCGATGAAACTGCAATGAATGTGCTCCGACTGGAGTCTCGTGTCGCCGGCGTCACAAGCTACCTCGGGCGTCTGAAGGAGGCAGTCTCACGAGTCGACTCATTGCTCTGGCCAAGGGTGACGCTTCAAAATGACCTGGAATCCCTGATGGCTCGACTCAATGAGATCCCTGACCGAGTGCAAGAATGGAAGAAGTCCTCCGCCCGGTGTGGTGCTGACGTGGCGCTGTCCTTGGTGCGAGTCCACTGCAAGGAAGCTCGTGAAGACAAGCTGGCGGCGATCAAGGTCGCTAACACCAAAAGGCATGAATTCCAGTCCTTAATGAAGACTTTCATCGCTGCTGCCACTCGGATCGCGGATGGGATCGACTTGGACGAATTCGTCGAGCCTGCCAGCCCTCCTCCTGCCGAGTGAACAAACTTATGAGACTTGAATCTGCCTTAAATTTGCCTCGGAATGCCGAGTGATTGCTGTAACCGTTAAACTCCTTCGGGCTTGATGCTCGAATACTTTTGATTTGCTGCTTGGAACTTTAAGATTTATCCGAATTTGGTTTATTTCCGAATATGCTTGCGCTTTGCCTTCAAGTGGACTTTGTTCTTTGCTCGGAATAATCTTTGTGCTGGAGACGTAGCTCTGAGGTGGTAACTCCAGTCGAACTGCACTTCGTCGTCCTTGCGGATTGGGACGGAGCATGCATTGCAGTCGACCTACACCTCGTCGTCCTTGCGGATAGGGATGGAGTGCTCATTGTACTTGTGGTGTAGCTCCGAAAGAGAGGGTTGTAGCCTACCTGCACCTCGTCGTCCTTGCGGATAGGGATGGAGCGCACATTGTACTTGTGGCATAGCTCCGAAGGAGAAGGTTGCAGTCGACCTATACCTCGTCATCCTTGCGGATAGGGATGGAGCGCACATTGTACTTGTGGCGTAGCTCCGAAGGAGAAGGTTGCAGTCGACCTGCACCTCGTCGTCCTTGCGGATAGGGACGTGTTTCGAACTTAGGCGAGTAATAGACTGCAGCTAAGCCCCCAAGTGGGAGGATTGCTCTCCACTCGGTAGGATTTTTTAAACTTAGGCGAGTACTGGACTGCAGCTAAGCCCCCGAGTGGGAGGGTTGCTCTCCACTCGGTAGGATTTTACAAACTTAGGCGAGTACTGGACTGCAGCTAAGCCTCCGAGTGGGAGAACTTAGGCGAGTACTAGACTGCAGCTAAGCCCCCGAGTGGGAGGTTGCTCTCCACTCGGTAGGATTTTTTAAACTTAGGTGAGTACTGGACTGCAGCTAAGCCCCCCGAGTGGGAGGGTTGCTCTCCATTCAGTAGGATTTTACAAACATAGGCGAGTACTGGACTGCAGCTAAGCCTCCGAGTGGGAGAACTTAGGCGAGTACTAGACTGCAACTAAGCCCCCGAGTGAGAGGATTGCTCTCCACTCGGTAGGATTTTACAAACTTAGCTGAGTACTGGACTGCAGCTAAGCCTCCGAGTGGGAGAACTTAGGCGAGTACTAGACTGCAGCTAAGCTCCCGAGTGGGAGGATTGCTCTCCACTCGGTTGGATTTTACAAACTTAGGCGAGTACTGGACTGCAGCTAAGCCTCCGAGTGGGAGAACTTAGGCGAGTACTGGACTGCAGCTAAGCCCCCGAGTGGGAGGATTGCTCTCCACTCGGTAGGATTTTACAAACTTAGGCGAGTACTGGACTGCAGCTAAGCCTCCGAGTGGGAGAACTTAGGCGAGTACTGGACTGCAGCTAAGCCCCCGAGTGGGAGGATTGCTCTCCACTCGGTAGGATTTTACAAACTTAGGCGAGTACTGGACTGCAGCTAAGTCTCCGAGTGGGAGAACTTAGGCGAGTACTGGACTGCAGCTAAGCCCCCGAGTGGGAGGATTGCTCTCCACTCGGTAGGATTTTACAAACTTAGGCGAGTACTGGACTGCAGCTAAGTCCCTGAGTGGGAGAACTTAGGCGAGTACTGGACTGCAGCTAAGCCCCCGAGTGGGAGGTTGCTCTCCACTCGGTAGGATTTTTTCAAACTTAGGCGAAACGGATTCGCGGCTAAGCCTCCCGAGTGAGAGGCTTGCCCATCACTCTGTAGGATTTTCTTTCAAACTTAGGCGAAACAGATTCGCAGGTAAGCCCACCCACTGGGGGATTTCAGAGGTAAATAAAAGCAACAACAATCGTGCGAGAAGACTAAAACGCTCTTGTCTTTGACGAACAAATTACAAAGGTACTTCTTATTACATTTTATTCGAATGAGTGCTTAAGTATAAAAGGGGCGAAGCAGCTCCGCGTTCTAGGCTCGTGGCTTGTCCCTCTGATGCTCAACACTATAAAGATGGTATGCTCCATTGTGGAGAACTTTGGTGATGATGAAGGGGCCTTCCCAAGCCAGGGCGAGCTTGTGTGGTTTCTGTTGATCCACTCGAAGAACCAGGTCTCCTTCTTGAAAGGTTCGACCCCTCACGTTTCTGGCGTGGAATCGACGCAAGTCTTGCTGTTAAATGGTCGACCGGATCAAGGCCATCTCTCTTTCTTCCTCTAAGAGGTTGACTGAATCTTGTCGGGCATGCTCTGCTTCCTCTTCGGAGAAGAGCTTGACTCGGGGTGCATTGTGGAGTAGGTCACTTGGCAGAACAGCTTCGGCTCCATAGACCAAAAAGAAAGGAGTTCGTCCAGTCAATCGATTGGGAGTTGTCCTCAAACCCCAAAGAACTGACGGAAGTTCATCAACCCAAGCACCTACTGCATGTTTGAGATCACGCATCAGTCGAGGTTTCAGTCCTTTGAGAATTAGGCCGTTCGCTCTCTCTGCTTGTCCGTTCGACTGCGGGTGAGCGACTGAAGCATACTCGACTCGTGTGCCTTGAGAAGCGCAGAAAGCTCTAAACTCATTAGAATCAAAGTTCGACCCGTTGTCCATGATGATGCTGCGTGGAACTCCATATCTGAATGTCAATTCTTTGATAAAACTGACAGCGGTGCTGGCTTCAAGACTCTTGACAGGTTTAGCTTCGATCCATTTGGTAAACTTGTCGACTGCTACGAGCACATGAGTGAAGCCACTCCTACCAGTTCTCAGTGGTCCCACCATATCCAATCCCCAAACAGGAAAGGGCCAGACGAGGGGAATGGTCTTCAGGGCGGACGCTGGCTTGTGAGACATGTCGGAGTAAAACTGGCAGCCTTCACATCTGTCGACTATATCTTTCGCCATTTCATTTGCTCGTGGCCAATGGAATACGGCTCGGTATGCTTTAGCCACGATGGCCCGAGAGGACGCATGGTGACCACAGGTCCCCGAGTGGATGTCGTTGAGGATCATTCGACCTTCTTCTGGCGTTATGCATTTCTGACCGACTCTAGTCACACTTTCCCTGAATAGTTGTCCTCTTATCACAGTAAAGGCCTTGGATCGACGGACGATCTGTCGAGCCTCTTCTTCGTCCTCTGGGAGTTCCTTCCTAAGGATGTACGCAATGTACGACATTGTCCAGTCGGGAGTAATGACTAGAACCTCCATGACCAGGTCGACCACGGCTGGGACCTCGACTTCAGTCGGATCTGTGGCGCTCTTAGGCTGCGAGGGCACTTCAGTAAAAGGATCTTCCTGAACTGTCGATGTGTGAATATGCTCCAAAAACACATTGCTGGGAATGGCTTCTCTCTTGGAACCTATCTTTGCCAAGTCATCGGCTGCTTGATTATTCAGTCGGGGTATGTGATGGGGCTCTAACCCCTCAAACTTCTTTTCCAACTTCCTCACCGTGTTGCAGTAACCAGTCATGGCTGGGCTTCTGATGTCCCACTCCTTCATCACTTGATTGACTACCAAATCTGAGTCGCCGTAAACCATGAGGTGACGGATGCTGAGTGAGATGGCCATACGCAACCCATACAGGAGTGCTTCATATTCAGCTTCATTATTGGAGGAATCAAAGTGAATCTGGAGGACATATCTAAGCTTGTCTCCTCGGGGGGATACCAGAACCACCCCAGCACCGGAACCATTCAGCATTTTGGATCCATCAAAGAACATGGTCCAGTGCTCCGAGTGAACTTGAGTCGGCAGTTATTGTTCAATCCACTCGGCGAGGAAATCTGCTATTGCTTGGGACTTAATAGCTTTCTTTGCCTCAAACTTGATATCTAAGGGAAGGAGTTCAATCGCCCATTTTGCCACTCGACCAGTTGCATCTCTGTTGTGCAGAATCTCTGACAATGGAGCGTCGCTGACAACTGTAACAGAGTGATCATAGAAATAGTGTGCAACCTTCTTCGTGGTCATGTAAATCCCATAAACGAGCTTCTGATAGTGCGGATATCTCTGCTTTGACGGAGTCAGAACTTCAGAAATATAATAAACTGGGCGCTGAACTTTATAGGCTTTTCCCTCTTCTTCCCGCTCGACCGTAAGTACTATACTGACAACTTGTCCAGTGGCTGCTATATAAAGCAGTAGAGGCTCTTTGCTAACTGGGGCAGCAAGCACCGGCTGGGTGGAAAGCAGGGCTTTTAGCTCTGCAAATGCTGCATCAGCTTCAGGAGTCCACTCGAACTTATCTGATTTCTTCATCGGTCGGTAAAGAGGCAATGCCTTTTCACCGAGGCGAGAAATGAATCAACTTAGGGCGGCCAAACAACCAGTAAGCTTCTGGACATCGTGCACACGCATAGGGCGTTTCATCCGGAGTATGGCACCCACTTTCTCTGGGTTAGCATCGATCCCTCGTTCGGAAATGAGAAAACCGAGTAATTTCCTGCCTGGAACTCCAAACGTGCACTTTGATGGATTAAGCTTGATATCACACCTTCTGAGGTTGGCAAAGGTTTCAGCAAGGTCAGCCAGTAGGTCGAAACCTTTACGTGACTTGACCACAATGTCATCCATGTATGCTTCCACATTCCGACTGATCTGAGTGAGCAGACACTTCTGAATCATCCGCATGAATGTGGCACCAGCGTTCTTCAAGCCGAACGTCATAGTGACATAACAGAAACATCCAAATGGGGTGATGAAAGCTGTTTTTATCTCGTCAGGTCCGTACAGACGAATCTGGTGGTACCCGGAGTAGGCGTCCAGAAAGGACAAACGCTCGCACCTCGCAGTCGAGTCGACTATTTGGTCGATGCGAGGGAGAGGAAAGTGGTCCTTCGGGCATGCCCGATTGATATGCTTGAAGTCAATGCACATGTGAAGTGAGTCATCCTTCTTTGGGACCATGACAACATTAGCTAACCACTCGGAGTGGTAAATCTCATGGATAAACTCAGCTGCCAAAAGCCGAGCCACATCTTCACCGATTGCCTTCCTCTTCTGTACGGTGGACTGTCGAAGATGTTCTTTGACTGGTTTCACTTTTGGGTCGACTCGCAAACAATGCTCAGCCAGTCCCCTGGGAACACCTGGCATGTCCGAAGGTTTCCATGCAAATATGTCCCAGTTCTCACGGAGGAACTGTATGAGCGCTTCTTCCTATTTGGAGTCGAGTGTGGTTGAAATGTGAGTCGGAGCAGCATTGGGGTCTGTCGGGTCAATGTGAATCGACTTTGTTTCGCCAGACGACTGGAAAGATAAATCTGTGGCGGGCTTCTTGGCTCGCAACAAATCACTCGGATCTGCATTTTTCTGATATTCTTGCAATTATACTATGGCCATCTGTGCATCGGCGATCTTTGAACCCTTCTAGAAGCACTCTTCCGCCTTCTTCCGATTACGAGTGATAGTGATCACCCCTTTGGGACCAGGCATCTTCAATTTGAGGTACACGTAACATGGTCGAGCCATAAAACGTGCATAAGCTGGCCTGCCAAGAATAGCATGATAGGCACTCTGAAAATCCACAACTTCAAATGTCAACTTTTCTTTGCGGTAATTCTTGGAATCACCGAAAACCACGTCGAGAGCAATCTGGCCGAGTGATGCAGCCTTCTTGCCTGGAATGACCCCATGGAAACTCATATTACTCTCACTGAGTCTGGACATCGGAATGCCCATTCCTTTCAACGTCTCTGCATATAGTATATTCAGGCCACTGCCACCATCCATCAGAACCTTTGTCAGTCGGGTGCCTTCGACTACTGGGTCGACCACCAACGCTTGCCTCCCAGGGGTGGCTATGTGCGCTGGGTGATCGAACTGGTCGAATGTAATGGTAGTCTGGGACCACTTCAAATAACTGGGTGTCACCCGAGCGACCATGTTCACTTCTCTGCTGATGACTTTCAATCGACTTTTACTCTCAACGTCAGTGAAAATCATCAAGGTGGAATTCACGTGGGGATAACCATCATCATCCTCTTCCTCATCCTCAACCTTGTCTGTTTCCTTCTCCTTTTCCTTGGGCTGTTTCTCTCGGAACTGTTGGATTAGGAGTCAACACTGTTGAGTGGTATGCTTCGGGTAAATGAAATTACCCTCTTCATCTTTTTTGGTGTGGATATGGCATGGCAAATCCAGCACATCATTTCCATCTTGATCTTTTACTTTCTTGGGGTTCCACGGCCCCTTGGGCTTCCCCTTGAACTTTCCTTGAGTCACAGCTAAGGCTTCACTAGGAGCGGCTGGCTCGGCCTTGCGCTTGTGTTTCCGACTGGAGTTTCCTCCTCCGGTTTCATGGGCGACTGTTTTGTGCTTGCCACTCCAGAGTCGGTCTTCTTCTTCACCATTGGCATATTTTGTGGCAATTTCCATCATCCGAGTCAAAGCCATGTCTCCTGTCCGACCGAATTTCATATTCAACTTCCGATACTTGACGCCTTCTTTAAAGGCACAAATTGCCTGATGATCAGACACATTCTCCACCGTGTGATGCAATGTGATCCATCTCTGGATATAATCCCTCAAAGACTCATTTGGTTTCTGCACGCAGCACTTTAATTCGGTCAGCCCTGCCGGCCGTTTGCAAGTACCTTCGAATGTTCTGACAAATACTCGGGCAAGATCTTCCCAAGTATAAATACTGCTTGGTGCTAACTGATTCAGCCATGCTCTAGCCAAGCCCTCCAACATCAGAGGAAGGTGTTTCATGGCCACTTCATCATTGCCACCACCAATCTGGACAACCACTCGGTAGTCTTCAAGCCAAGTATCAGGCTTGGACTCACCAGTGAACTTACTGACTCCAGTCGCCAACCTGAAGTTGGGGGGAATCACTGCAGTCCTGATGGCTCTGCCGAAGCACTCCGGACCTGAGACATGCACTCAGATTCTCCAGTCAAGTGCGCTCAGCCAAGTTGGCCAGGCGCGCCTCCTCCAAGGCCTGGGCCTCAGGGGTTTCTCCAATGATAGGAGTGTGAAGTGCATCCATGTTCTGGCAGCGAAGTTCTTCTCTCAGCTGTGAGGAGAGGGGTTTGGGGTGGTACTCTTCATGAATACGCGACGGATCTCCGGCCCCATCGCCTCCGTCTTCACGGGTGAAGCCAGGAGGACTGCGCGGTCCATTGACCATCAAAACTTCTGCCGCGGGGTCGCTGCTATCGCACTCGGATGCAGTCTCTATGGAGCCAGTCGACAGATCGAACAGGCCGTAGAGGGTTTCGTCGGGCTCGATTGCCGCGACTTGAGGGGTGGCCGACTGGCGAGCCACCGCATGCTTCACCCACCGCTGAAGCCTCGATCGACCGGAATGTTTGCTCCGGCGGGTTGCAGGGAGGGGGAAGCCGTACGAGTCGATCGATACTGGGTCGACGGCTGCCGTAGGAGGACGCCGTGGATGCACACGCGAAAGTGCGTTGCCCCGTGGACGGGGAGTGCGTCGACGTCGAGTGGAGCCTCCTGAAGCCAAGCGGAGTCGTCGGCGACAAACACGAGCGCGCCGAGACGGATCTGGTGGCCCTCAGCCAAACCTCCGCCTGAAACCATGATGAAGGGGATCGGAAAAATCGCAACTTCTCCAAAAAGTCGCTAAGACACCTGCCCAAGGTGGGCGCCAACTGTCGTGGTTCTAAGTATGACAGTAGAATGGGGGGGGGTAGGAATGTAGAGGCAAGATCCTAGCTATGGAGTAGTTGTACACGCGAGTTTTACGAGTTCAGGCCCTTCTCAGAGGAAGTAACAACACTACGTCTCGGAGCCCTGAGGCGGTCGACTGGATTATGCGCGTGCGTGTTACAGGGGGTGCGAACCCTTGTCCCAGAGGAGGGGGGTGGCTTATATAGAGTGCGCCAGGACCCCAGCCAGCCCACGTTACAAAGGGTTCAATGTACATTAAGCCAGGGCATTACTGGTAACGCTAGTAATAAAGAGATATAAATGATCTTTAAGGTTACAGAGTGAATGACCGACCGTTGCCATCCTGAGTGACGTTAGGCCTTCTACACTCCAAGTGGTTTCTTGTATTGTCAAGTGTCTTCAAGACTGTCAAGTGGAACATAGCTTTATGGTCGAGTGGACGATGATTTTTCTTCGACTACATCTGGTTCTTTTAGAGGTGTCCTTGGGGAGGGTATCTTGGACAGATCCATGACCCTACCCTAGGTAGATAGCTTCGTCAGCCGACACACGGCTTGGTGTTTCTTTATGTGTCTTGGGTGCTAGCCCTACCCCTCTATTTATATGTTGAGCCTTGGGGTCGAAACTTGGAGTAAAATCCTACACAAAGTCGGTTTCACCCGAAAGGCAAGAGTCCTTCTCGGACTCCAGGACCAGACGCCAGGGCTCCAGGCGTTTGGACCCAGACGCCAGGGACCCTAGCGTCTGGCCCCTGGACTCCGCAAAACTTCCTTTTGCTCTTTCCAAAAACCTTGTGAGCTTTCCCCTTTGGCCCAAATAAAGTGTTTTCATACCCAAACATTTCGGCAAACATCCGGAACCCCTTCCGGTGAATTCCGGAACCCTTCCGGAGACCAAACACTATTATCCCATATATCAATCTTTTTCTCTGGACCATTCCGGAGTTCCTCGTCATGTCCGTGATCTCATCCGGGACTCCGAACAACATTCGGTCACCAACATACATAACTCATATAGTACTATATCGTCAATGAACGTTAAGCGTGCGGACCCTATAGGTTCGAGAACTATGTAGACATGACCGAGACACCTCTCTGGTCAATAACCAATAGCGGAACCTGGATGCTCATATTGGCTCCTACATATTCTGTGAAGATCTTTTATCGGTCGAACTGCATAACAAGATACGTTGTTCCCTTTGTCATCGGTATGTTACTTGCCCGAGATTCGATCGTCGGTATCCCAATACCAAGTTCAATCTCGTTACCGGAAAGTCTCTTTACTCATTCCATAATGCATCATCCCATAACTAAGTCATTAGTCACATTGCTTGCAAGGCTCATAGTGATGTACATTACCGAGAGGGCCCAGAGATACCTCTCCGATAGACAGAGTGACGAATCCTAATCTCGATCTATGCCAACTCAACAAACACCATCGGAGACACCTGTAGAGCATCTTTATAATCACTCAGTTACGTTGTGACGTTTGATAGCACACAAGGTGTTCCTCCGGTATTCGGGAGTTGCATAATCTCATAGTCAGAGGAACATGTATAAGTCATGAAGAAATAGTAGCAATAAAACTGAATGATCATTATGCTAAGCTAACGGATGGGTCTTGTACATCACATCATTCTCTAATGATGTGACCCTGTTCATCAAAGGACAACACATGTCCATGGCTAGGAAACTTAATCATCTTTGATTAACGAGCTAGTCAAGTAGGGGGATACTAGGGACACTCTGTTTGTCTATGTATTCACACATGTACTAAGTTTCTGGTTAATACAATTCTAACATGAATAATAAACATTTATCATGATATAAGGAAATATACATAACAACTTTATTATTGCCTCTAGGGCATATTTCCTTCAGTCTCCCACTTGCACTAGAGTCAATAATCTAGTTCACATTGTCACATGATTTAACACCAATAGTTCACATCTTTATGTGATTTGTTCACATCTCCATGTGACTAACACCCAAAGGGTTTACTAGAGTCAATAATCTAGTTCACATCGCTATGTGATTAACACCCAACGAGTGATCATGTTTTGCTTGTGAGAGAAATTTAGTCAACGGGTCTGCCACATTCAGAGCCGTATGTATTTTGCAAATTTTCTATGTCTACAATGCTTTGCACAGAGCTACTCTAGCTAATTGCTCCCACTTTCAATATTTATCTAGATCAAGACTTAGAGTCATCCAGATCGGTGTCAAAACTTGCATCGACGTAACTCTTTACGACGAACTCTTTGTCACCTCCATAACCGAGAAACATTTCCTTATTGAACTAAGGATATTTTTGACCGCTGTCTAGTGATCCACTCCTGAATAACTATTGTACCCTCTTGCCAAACTTATGGTGAGGTACACAATAGGTCTGGTACACAACATAGCATACTTTATAGAACCTATGACTGAGGCATAGGGAATGACTTCTCATTCTCTTTCTATTTTCTGCCGTGGTCGGGTTTTGAGTCTTTACTCACAGGCAAGAACTCCTTCTTTGACTGTTCCATTTTGAACTACTTCAAAATCTTGTCAACGTATGTACTCATTGAAAATATATCAAGCATCTTGATCCATCTCTATAGATCTTGATGCTTAATATGTAAGCAGCTTCACCGAGGTCTTTCTTTGAAAACTCATTTCAAACACTCCTTTATGCTTTCCAGAAAATTCTACATTATTTCCGATCAACAATATGTCATTCGCATATACTGATCAGAAAAGTTGTAGTGCTCCCACTCACTTTCTTGTAAATACAGGCTTCACCACAAGTCTGTATAAAACCATATGCTTTGATCACTTTATCAAAGCATATATTCCAACTCCGAGATGCTTGCACCAGTCCATAGATGGATCGCTGGAGCTTGCACACTTTGTTAGCACCTTTAGGATTGACAAAACCTTCTGGTTGCATCATATACAATCTTCTTTAATAAATACATTAAGGAATGTAGTTTTGATATGCATTTTCCAGATTTCATAAAATGCGGCAACTGCTAACATGATTCGGAAAGACTTTTAAGCATCGATACGAGTGAAAAAATCTCATTGTCGGTGTCAAAACCGGCGGATCTCGGGTAGTGGGTCCCGAACTGTGCGTCTAGGCCGGATGGTAACAGGAGGCAGGGAACACAATGTTTTACCCAGGTTCGGGCCCTCTTGATGGAGGTAAAACCCTACGTCCTGCTTGATTAATATTGATGATATAGGTAGTACAAGAGTAGATCTACCACGAGATCAAGGAGGCTAAACCCTAGAAGCTAGCCTATGGTATGATTGTTGTATATGGAGTTGATTGCCTACGGACTACAACCCTCCGGTTTATATAGACACCGAATAGGGTTAGGGTTACACAGAGTCGGTTACAATGGTAGGAGATCTTGAATATCCGCATCGCCAAGCTTGCCTTCCACGCCAAGGAAAGTCCCATCCGGACACGGGACGAAGTCTTCAATCTTGTATCTTCATAGTCCAGGAGTCTGGCTGAAGGTATAGTCCGGTTACCCGAACACCCCCTAATCCAGGACTCCCTCAGTAGCCCCTCAACCAGGCTTCAATGGCGACGAGTCCGGCACGCAAATTGTCTTCGGCATTGCAAGGCGGGTTCCTCCTCCAAGTCCTTCATAGAAGATTGTAAACACCAAGAGTAATGTCCGGCTCTGCAAAATAAGCTTCCACATATCGCCATAGAGAGAATAATATTAACACAAATCAAAACTGCTGACGTATTCCGCAGTGTGTCATCACACTATGGCCAAGTCCTTTACTCGAATCGTTTTTACTTTTCCACCTCAGCACATTTTGCGAGGCGGTTTCCTTGGCACATGTTGTCAAAGCAGAGATTGTGTACCCCCTTTACGGGATTCTCATCAATACGGACGTGGGTAACCCAACCGCGCCATTTATCATGGCGCTTGGGAGGCAAGCGAGTTTTACTAGGCTGGTGGGGACGCACAACCGCATCCGCCCATATAAGGGGATAATGATCCACCTTTTTACCTACGCCTTCTTCCTCCTTTGCCTATCCATCTCCTGCGCACTCGAGCTCCAGCGCCCAAGCCCGCACTTCCCACCTCAACGTTCTCCAGCAATGTCCGGAGCGGGAGGAAAGTGGATGGTATCCTCCGCTACGGAGGGCCAAGTCAAGAAACTAAGGAAGGCCGGATACCTGTCCAAGGACATCGCGCACCGGCTTCCCGAAAAGGGGCAGCTTCTCCCCACCCCAAGGCCCCATGAGAGGGTAGTATTTCTCCCCCACTTCCTCCGCGGACTGGGTTTTCCACTCCACCCATTTGTCCGGGGGCTCATGTTCTATTACGGCCTGGATTTCCACGATCTGGCCCCGAACTTCATCCTCAACATCTCGGCGTTTATCATCGTGTGCGAGGCTTTCCTCCACGTCCGCCCTCATTTCGGCCTCTGGCTCAAGACCTTCAACGTCAAGCCCAAGGTGGTGCGCGGCAGCCAGGCGGAGTGCGGAGGCGCCATGGCGGGCAAGATGGCCAACGTCCTATGGTTCGAGGGCTCTTTTGTGGAGACCCTAAAGGGGTGGCAATCCGGGTGGTTTTACATCACCGAGCCACGCAATCCGAACTGGATCGCAGCCCCCAAGTTCCGATCCGGACCCCCCACACGGCTTATGTCCTGGAAAGAGACGGGCCTGTCGTGGGGTGACGAGAAAGTGGTGACCGGATTGCAAACATGCATCCAGTCCCTGGTGAACAAGCCAATCCGGCTTGTTAATGTAATCCAGGTTATGCTCGTCCGCCGGATCCTCCCGTGCCAACAACGGGATTTTAATCTGTGGGAGTTCGACCCGGCGCAGCACCAAACCCTTAGCAGGCTCTTTGACACGACGTACGAAGATGCCTGGAAGGTGCTATTCAAGGGCGCCGAGGCTCCCGCATCCGCTTCCGAGGACCGCGGATACAGCTCGCAGCGTCACGCTAGCGAGGTAAGCTATCTTCACCTTTTACATGATGTTCAGCTTTTTCATAGTTTAACTCTATGCGGGATCTAAACTCCCTTACCTTTGACAGGCTTGGCGGGCGATATCCGGACCGATTAATTGTCCGGATCCGCTGCCCGAAGACCCAGCCCCAGCTCTACTAGTGAAGCCGCTGGCTCCGGCGCCTTATGTGGTGCCGGAAAAGAAGGCCAAGAAGAAGAAGACCACGGGGACTCGAAAGAGTGCCCGTAACATGGTGGTGTCGGACTCGTCATCCGACGAGTCCGAGACGCCCTCTTCTCGTGAAAACGAGGAGGAGGAAGAAGAAAACTCTCCCCCCCAGCGGAGGGAGGAGAGAAGAGGAAGGCCGCCCCAACGGGGGAGGCCGAGGGGTCTAGGAAAAGGAAGACCCCTCCGCCGGACTACTCTCTCGACGCCGAAGAGGGCGAAGAGGAGTGGCCAAACAGGGCCAAGCGTCCGGCGAAATCGTAAGTTCGGACATCAGAGTAACTCATGATGTTCCTTTGTTGCATAGCTTTCCCTAATGTCGAACGTAATTATGCAGCCCGCCCCAGGCCGGTTTCAACGAATCGTCGGGCGGCTCCCTGGACTCATCGGACGTGAACTCAGTTCCGCCCGCTGTCTCCCCCCGCACTGCAGACGACGCCGAAGTGGCGTCGCGACAAGCTCCGGGGCAAGAGGAGGTGGTCCCGGAGGAGCCGCAAGGCAACCTCCCGGACTCCAGGAGTGAAGGGGATAAGGCCCCCCAGGGCTCCAAATCCGGCTTTGTGCCGGACACCGCGCCGGAATCTTCCACAATTCCGGACCGCGGTAGGCGAACTCCTTCCAAGAGGAGCAAGCCTTCTGAGCCGGCGGCCTCCGTCCAACCGAAGGTGCCGGACAATCTGCTGGAGGTGCTTGACGGCGCCTCCATCGACGAGGGGCACCGTACTATTATGAGTACGGTGATCCAGAAGGTTCAGTCCGCCAAGAGCGGACTGACTGAAGCTTGCGCTAGCCTTCTAACAGGCTTCGAGGTAAGTAAAAATATGTACAAATATTACCGCATAGACAGTAGCCCCTGATGCTCTGTTTGGCGTTCGGAAAGAAAAGCCGAATAGAGGATCTATTAAATATCGCAGGAGTCTAACAAAAAAGAGTCAATATGCGTATGCAGGCTTCGCTGCTATCCACCGCCGCACTGACTGCGGAGGTGGGTGTCCTGAAGCAGGACCTCGAGCGGACCGAGCAAGAGCTCGGCCTTGCCAAGCGGCAGCTCGAGGAGAAAGAAGGTAAGAAATACCTTACAGAAAAAGTGCCTATAAAAAGGCGTGATTGCAAGAAAAAATAACAAGATTGTACTACTTATTGTAGGGGCCATGACTGAGGTGGCGACCCTTAAGCAGGCGCTGTCTGAGGCCGAAAAGAAAACGGCCACGGAGCGCACCGAGCGAGGCAGACTTGGGGCTCAGGTCGGCGAGGTGCAGCAAGAGCTTCAGGCTCTCATGAAAAAACATGAGAGTTTGGAGCTTGAGTCAAAGGCGCAAGCATCCGAGCTCGCGACGGCCCTTGAGACTGCCAAGTCTGCCAAGGCCGAAGCCCAAAAGGCCCTCCAAGAGTTGGAGGAGATGAGGAAGATAGCAGCGGGTAAGGCATTCTTCATGCAAAGCAGAAATATAAAAGTAAACTACTTGTTACTTACCCGAATCCGGAGCTCTCCAGGGGCATTCGCAGATCTTCCCCGCAGCGTATCCGATGCCGCCGCATTCTACCGAGCTGAAGAGGGCAGCTGGACGGAGGTGTTCTGGTCTTAGTATTCTGAGGCCGGACACCCTGTGCCTTTGAGCGACCAGCTGAAACAGCTGGTCGAGCTCCACAAGGCGGCCGAACAGGCCATGAAGGGCTTCATAGTTCGGCTGTGGCCCGGAGAGGCCCTGCCTGGGAGCTATTTCGGGCTGGTGCGTCGGCTGGTGGAGGCCTGTCCGAGGCTCGAGGTCATCAAGCGCTCCGTCTGCATCGAAGGTGCCCGTCGGGCCCTTGCCCGTGCAAAGGTGCACTGGGGTAAGCTGGACGGTGAGAAGCTTGTGAAGGACGGGCCACCGCCGGGGAAGGAGCATCGCAAGCTCGAGAACTACTACAAGGATGTTCTTGCAGGTGCCCGCCTTGTGGCGGATGAATGTACCAAGGATGTGATTTTTGAATGAACTCGCTCGTGTTTATCCTGTGCGCTGAAAACTTGTTCATATGCGCTAAGCAATGCTTATTGAATTTAAAATATTACTTTCTATGCGGCCGTTTATCAAAAAGTTGAGAGATGGCCAGTCGTCGGCTTCTGCCCCCATGCCACTAGTGCTGGGGTGTTCGGGATAAACCTGAGCGCTCTTTTTCCCATAGTTGGGTCCTTCGAGGGAGGCGCTCAGCACAACGAACCAGGCAATCGGACTATAATGCTTGAACACTCTCACTTAGCCATAGAACTCTATAATTTTAAATTTCGGCGAAGCCCCTAGTTCGGAAGACCGAGTTTGGGGCGCTATCCACGCCTTGGCCGGACAAAGCCAGCTCCTCGCTCGAAGCGGCATAAGTCTTTAGGGACTTGAAAAACCTCTCGAACAGCGACCGGTCTCTCGCCTCATCATGACAGTCAGTTTTAGCTTTCTCCACTGAGGTGCTTAACCCAGCTGAACCGGGGCACAATCGCAGTGGTTCTCCTAGTGCTACCTTAGTCGATAGAGCGGAACGTAAGGCACCAAAACATAGGAGCCAGGCAAACCCAAATATTGACCCAAATCATGATTCGGAGCCGATGCATATAGTGCTATAAGTTTGGGGTGCCGCACTTGTGAAAGTGTACGGACTTCTCACACCATTATGAGGGGTACTGAAGCCCCTGGCGTGTTTGCCGTACCATGGTGTACGGGTGCAATCATGTCATTTAATAAACATAAATGTGAAAAGAAGATAATGCAAAAAATAGACAAGAAGCTAAGCATTGTTTATAGAGAGGCTATTTATCAAAGCCGAACGATACAAATAGTGCGGTAAGCAAAAGATATTGGACTATTCAGTATGTCCTGACCAGGGGCAGGTCGCGGAATTGTATTTAAAACAGGTATACCGCTCGTAACAGAGACCACCTGGGAGTTCCATAATGCGGCATGGCTTGTCTGCCTCCCTGGATCTTGCATCGTTTGTGCGGCAGTCAAATTGCCGAACAGGTCGTCCGAAGTATGGAGTCCTGAAAGTAAGAAAAAATTAAAAAAAGAATCTGGCAGCCCCTAGTACGTTTTAAGCCGTATTTTGGGCGTGCCATTATTGTGCCCCTTCCCCTGTGCCCATGGTATTTCAAGGGCATAGTTATGTACGCGAGGTACTGGTTTCGCTATGTCGCGAAAGCTGGGGTTGGGGACGCATTGCTACGCTTGCTCAGAGAGTGCCAGGCGGTCCTGCTGTGGGTTACTCCGGGCGCGCTTGGCAGTGTCTGGCTTTTTAATGGCCGGACTGGAGAATTTCCTGAGAAGGCCACTTTGTACCTCCGCTGTGAGAGCCGCCGTATGCTCCTCCGTACGGAGGGAGCGTTCGGTGTTTCCGTTGACCGTAATTACTCCTCGAGGGCCTGGCATCTTGAGCTTGAGATATGCGTAGTGCGGCACCACATTGAACTTTGCGAATGCGGTTCGTCCGAGCAGGGCGTGATAGCCACTGCGAAACGGGAATATATCGAAGATTAACTCTTCGCTTCGGAAATTGTCCGGGGATCCGAAGACCACGTCAAGTGTTACTGAGCCTGTACAGTTGGCTTCTACACCTGGTATAACGCCTTTAAAGGTCGTTCTTGTGGGCTTAATCCTTGAGGGATCTATGCCCATTTTCCGCACTGTATCCTGATAAAGCAGGTTCAGGCTACTGCCGCCGTCCATGAGGACTCTTGTGAGATGAAATCCGTCGATGATTGGGTCGAGAACCAATGCGGCGAAGCCGCCATGATGGATGCTAGTGGGATGGTCCCTTCGATCAAAAGTGATCGGGCAGGAGGACCATGGGTTGAACTTTGGGGCAACTGGCTCTATCGCGTATACGTCTCGTAGCGCACGCTTCCGCTCCCGCTTGGGAATGTGGGTTGCGCATATCATGTTCACCGTCCGCACTTGTGGGGGAAAGCCCTTCTGTCCATTGTTGTTCGACGGCTTGGGCTCCTCGTCGTCGCGGTGTAGCCCCTTGTCTCTGTTTTTGGCCCTTAACTTGCCTGCCTGCTTGAACACCCAACAATCCCTGTTAGTGTGATTGGCTGGCCTTTCGGGGGTGCCATGTATCTGGCACAAGCGATCGAGTATTCGGTCCAAACTGGACGGGCCCTGAGTATTCTTTTTGAATGGCTTTTTCCGCTGACCAGATTTATAGCCTTTGAATCCGGCATTGACTGGCGTGTCTTCATTGCTGTCGCTTTTAACGCGGCGTTTTTGCTTTTTTTGACGTGTCCTGCCACTTTTGTCCTTGGTATCCGAATTACCAGGGTTCTTTGATAAGTTCTTACTGCGAGCTAGCCAGCTGTCTTCTCCCGTGCAAAAGTGGGTCATGAGTGTCGTGAGGGCTGCCATGGATTTCGGCTTTTCCTGTCCCAGGTGTCGGGCAAGCCACTCGTCGCGGATGTTATGCTTGAAGGCTTCTAGGGCCTCTGCGTCCGGACAGTCGACTATCTGGTTTTTCTTTGTTAGGAACCGTGTCCAGAATTGTCTGGCCGATTCCTCTGGCTGCTGAATTATGTGGCTTAAGTCGTCGGCATCCGGCGGTCGCACGTAAGTGCCCTGGAAGTTGTCGAGGAATGCGGCTTCTAGGTCCTCCCAAGAACCGATTGAGTCTGCTGGCAAGCTGTTAAGCCAATGCCGAGCCGATCCTTTAAGTTTGAGCGGGAGGTATTTGATGGCGTGTAGATCATCGCCACGTGCCATGTGGATCTGAAGGAGATAATCCTTGATCCATACCGCCGGATCTGTTGTGCCATCGTATGATTCGATGTTTACGGGTTTGAAACCCTCTGGGATTTTATGATCCATTACTTCATTCGTGAAGCATAGCGGGTGTGCGGCGCCTCTGTACTGGGCTATATCATGACGCAGCTCGGAAGAGCTATGTCTGTTGTGTTCGGCCCGGCCGGATTTGTTGTATCCGGAGTGAAGATCATTGTCACATGCCGTAGGGCGCCTGCGCGATCCGTAGATCGATCTTGTTTGTCTTGCCTTATCCTCCAGTATGTCTCGCAGGTCGGGCGCATTTTCCCGTGCCTTAGTTGAGCGGCGTCGGGGCATGGCTTGGGTGGAGGGCCGAGAGGCCTCTCTGTCGCGGCCACGAGGTGGCCGGTCTGCCATGTCATGCGCTGGTGATGTAGGTGCTTCCTCCTCTGATCGGGGTAGCGGCCTGCGCTTCGGGTAACTCTTGGAGGGGCGTTCGAGTTCACACTCTTCGGCCGCAAGGACTTCAGTCCATCTGTCAGCTAGCAAATCTTGGGCAGCTCTAAGCTGTTGCTGCTTTTTCTTGAGGATGCTTGCCGTGGCTAAAAGCCTGCTTTTAAAACGCTCTTGTTCGGCGGGGTCTGATGGTATGACGAATTCGTCGTCATCGAGGCTTGCCTCGTCTTCGGAGGGAGGCGTATAGTTATCATCCTCGACCTCTCGGTCTGCCGCTCTCTCATGAGGGCTGGCTTCTCCATCTTCCTGTGCCGAATCTTGCTAAGGTGGGTGTTCTTCGGCGCTATCCGGGGTAGTATTATCTCCCGTGCCGGAATCACCGTTTTTGTTTTGGCGGGATTTAGAGCGGCGCCGCTGACGCCGGCGCTTTGGCTATTTCTTGGGGGCGTCATCCCCCACTGTTCCATCGCCATCTCCATCTTTTGGAGTATCCACCATATATATGTCATATGACGAGGTGGCCTTCCAGCGCCCTACAGGTGTTGGTTCCTGTTTGTCTCCTACATCGTCGTCCATGCCGTCGATGTCTTCGGAGCTGAAGTCAAGCATGTCGGTTAGATCGTCGATAGTGGCTACAAAGTGGGTGGTGGGTGGGCTTTGAATTTCCTCATCACCCATATCCCACCCTCGCTGACCGTAGTCCGGCCAGGGCACTCCTGATAAAGAGAGAGACTTAAGAGAATTCAGGATGTCGCCCGCTGAAAGATGTCTGCGGCGGTGAACTCCATTATCGGCGCCCAATCGGATTCGATTGGCAGGGGCGCGGGGGGTTCGGAGTCCGGGGAGGAGTCCAGATCCTCGGAGTCACGGGTCGTGCAGAGTCCGGGGCTAGCGTTCGGATCGATCGCTTTTGGGATCGCAGCCCCCGAGGTGACGTCCAACCGCTCATCCTCGATTGGCGCAATAGGCTCCGAGTTAGGGGTCGGAACCGATGCGTGTGCGGCCTCCAGGACACTGTCCGGGGGCAGAGCTAGATCATGCCTCTCGAGATAGTGCGGCGCGCTTGGCCGTGGCTCGAGTCTGTCGAAGATCAAGTCTCCGCGGATGTCAGCCGTGTAGTTTAAGCTTCCAAACCTGACTTGATGGCCAGGGGCGTAGCTTTCGATCTGCTCCAGGTGGCCGAGCGAATTGGCCCGCAGAGCGAAGCCGCCGAAGACGAAGATCTGTCCGGGGAGCAAAGTCTCACCCTGGACCGCATCGTTGTTGATGATCAAAGGAGGCATCGGGCCTAAAGGTGACGACACAGAGGAACCCTCAATGAAAGCACCAATGTCGGTGTCAAAACCGGCGGATCTCGGGTAGTGGGTCCCGAACTGTGCGTCTAGGCCGGATGGTAACAGGAGGCAGGGAACATGATGTTTTACCCAAGTTCAGGCCCTATTGATGGAGGTAAAACCCTACGTCCTACTTGATTAATATTGATGATATAGGTAGTACAAGAGTAGATCTATCACGAGATCAAGGAGGCTAAACCCTAGAAGCTAGCCTATGGTATGATTGTTGTGTATGGAGTTGATTGCCTACGGACTACAACCCTCCGGTTTATATAGACACCGGATAGGGTTAGGGTTACACAGAGTCGGTTACAATGGTAGGAGATCTTGAATATCCGCATCGCCAAGCTTGCCTTCCACGCCAAGGAAAGTCCCATACGGACACGGGACGAAGTCTTCAATCTTGTATCTTCATAGTCCAGGAGTCCGGCTGAAGGTATAGTCCGGCTGAAGGTATAGTCCGGCTACCCGAACACCCCCTAATCCAGGACTCCCTCACTCATCGTATTCAACACCTTGAACTTGTCGAAAACCTTTTGTGACAATTCGAGCTTTGTAGATAGTAACACTACTATCAGTGTCCGTCTTCCTCTTGAAGATCCATTTATTCTCAATGGCTTGCCGATCACCGGGCATGTAACATCCCAAATTTTCAATTTGGAATGTTATACATTAGGTCATCATGCATATCTTTTTTTATTTTTGCTTTTGGTTTTGATCCTAGAAAATCCTAAGCAACTCAAGGACCCACGGAGAGAGTTGGGGATTTCGTTATTTACATATTTGAGTTTTCTCAAATTATGTAAACAGGATCATTTGATTTTATTTATTTTATCATCAATTATTTCTATTACAAAAATATAAGAGAGGGAATAAAATGACTTTCCCAAAATATAGAAATAATGAGGATTTAATAAAAAAATCAAATAAGATTTATTTCGGAGTTTTTCGGTATTTTTATTTGAATTTAGGAAAAATGCGCGTTTTTCAAAGTTGTAGTTTGGGGCCAGATAAATGTTCACTTTATCGGGCTTGATTTTAGGAACCCGGCAAAATTTATTTCGTGATTTTTGGAGTCCGTTTAGTATTTCTTTTTATTTTTATCTTCCGAGCGGATAAGAAAAAAAAACGGAACCGACTCCAGGCCGTACCCGGCCAGGAAACCTCCGCCCGGGGCCTTTAAATAGCGCCCGAGGCCCGTGAGAGAGAGCCAGCCCGCCACCACCGAAACCCTAGCCGCCGCCCTAGCCAGCCGCCGCCGCCGCCCGCCGTTGCCGTCGCCGGAGAGCGCGCCTTTCGAGGTTCGCCGCCGCCTCGTTTTTCCGTGCAGTTTTTTTTTAAAAAGAAATTTCTGTTCGTCGTTTTTCTTTTTCGTCGGATTTTCCGCGGTTATTTTCTGATCGCGATTTCTGATCCGATTTTTGTTTTAGTATAACTTTTCGCTCGTTTATCGGAATCAGGTGATTCAAGCGCCTGGAGTTTCGTCTCGAAACCCTCTTTCCGAATAATCAACTTAAACAAGTTTTTGCTACTGAAATTTTTTCCCTAGATTCAGATTACTAGAACGAAGTTGTTTTCTTTCGCCGTTTGTTCTCTTTTGCTTCGTTCGATTTGATTCTTTTGCCAACCAGGGTTCTTAAGTTGAACTTTCTGGTTAGATCTTATATTTGAGTTTTACCTGTGCATTAGATGAGTACTTATTGTATGCTTGTTGTTTGTCTGCGATAGAATACCCGGAGTGCGCCGCCTGTTACGTTGAATCTCTAGGTTACGCGGATCATCAGCAAGGCAAGTAACACTTTGATCATACCTTTTCTACAACCCAGTTTTATTGCATTAGATCAATCCTCACACATTGCATGATTAGGATCTAATTAAATTGTGGGATGGGAAGTAGATGAGGTAGTACCTATTACCTGTTTATTATCAAACCTTTGGGAGTTACTTCTACGTTTGCTTGTTATGCCATGCTATGCTAGTAGACGTGGATTGGGTGAGTGATATCCATGACAGATGTGAGATTGTTAAATTAAGGGTTTTTCTAAGGTGGCAACCTAACACACATCTGGGTGGATTGAGGCACCTGGGGTTTCCAGGACTTGCCTGTTTTCTTGGACCGCCACCCAGGCTCAAAGGGATCATGAGATTATTCATACTAGAAACTTCCGTGTGCAGCCACAAGCCATTATGGGCTCTGGCATAGTTGACTAAGTTGTGCGAACTCTTACAGTGGTAGACTAGTAGATGTAGGGGTTGTAGGTGGTACGGTCTACCCGATCGTAAGGTGCTAGCGCTTCTGAAAGACTATGTCTCGGTCATCCGTCTTCTCAAACACCATGTAGTGCGAGAAACCAAACGAAGGCGATCGAGTCTTGTGGGGAAAAGTGCGCAAACCTCTGCAGAGTGTAACAAACTAATCATGGTTAGCCATGTCCCCGGTTATGGACAAATCTTGAGTATCTAGTACCCGGATTATCATGTGAATCTCAACATGTTACTCAAAATTAATTTTGATGGGTTTTAATGATGTTACTTAATTGGGATTGAGAATGCTGTTAACCATTCTCAATGTTTCACCACCACCATGATAGTAATAAATTCTATTCCTTTGAAGTAGGGAAAAATTGGCTTTACGCAAAAACTGTAACCATAGAGCTTTCCACCAGCCAAATATGCATATAGTATAGTTGTTGCATTCCATTACTCTCTATGTGTTACCTTGCCAGCATATTCCATGTGCTGACCCGTTTCCGGGCTGCAACGTTAATGTTGCAGACTTTTCAGACGACGATTGAGGAGTTTTAGGTCGTGGTTCTATACTCAGTGATGCCATTGGAGTTGATGGACTCACTTATCTTCCAAGCCTTCCGCTGTTATCGTTATTAGATGGCCTTAAGCCATACTTATTGTAATAAGTTCTCTTTTAAGACACTCGATGTAATAAGTGTGTTATTGCTACTTTGCTATAAATCCTCCGAGTACTATGTGGTGTCAGCATTACTGATCCAGGGATGACACCGGAGCACAGAGATCAGACTGTTTGAGGTCTGGTCGCTACAGAGATGGTATCAGAGCACATGCTGACTGTAGGACACGACCACTAAGCCAAAGACCTAGATCACTAGATCACTCTCTTCTCTTCTGACCTCTCATCTCTTCTACTCTTTAGGATGGCGGATGCAAGGAACAAGTTCACACAACCGGATGAAGATACACCCTTTGGACGCCACTTGAAGGAAGTCACTAGATACCTGAACATAGGAATACCAAGCTTCACGGGAACCTACAACGCCACTTTACCTGAAGAAGAGCGCTGGATGATTCAAGTTCAAGTTCCAGGAAGGACGTTCATGCCAGTCACTGAGCCCATAGAGTTTTCTTTTGATGCACCAACTTGGAGTCTAGGAAAGAGTATGGCAGCTCAGATCGCCATGGGACGCATTGGAGAAGTCTACCGCAAGGATCTCAAGGATACTATCTACCAGATTTGCGGACGCCGAGATGAACACTGGGAGATGATCAGTACCAGGAAGGATAGATCAATTGCAGCTTTTATTCAGGAGTTAAACCAGCACATTCGACGCCAGGAGAACCAGATGTGCGCCGACATGATAGAACTGAAGAAGGCTAAGACTAGAATCAAGGAACTGGAGGAAGAACTCAAGGCTACACGCGAAGATTATGAAGAAGAAATTGAAGTATTGGTGGATAAGAATGCCGACCTAACAAAGAAGATTGGAATATTTATGGGAGGCCCGACACCAGTAGATGAAGACGAAGAACCCAAGGATATTAGCCCGGAAGATTACATCATCATCGACGGCACCGACTCGGAACTAGAGAGTAGTGACGACGACTATGTTGATGAAGCAGGAGCGGATATCATGGAGTCTACAACCGTAGAATATTTCTAGTAGACCACCTTCATCAGTAGTAGTAGTCCACCATGTAAATATAGTAGTTCGAGCACTTTTGCGATAGCTAGATCGATTGTATGTCTTGTTTGTTTGATTGAAGTGAATTATGTGCTTTTGCCTCATGTGCATATGGGTAGTGTTTTCTCTTTAGACCCCCTCTATTCTTATACCTCGTCTTTTCTAAAACCCTCAGATGCCTCCAGACGTGACCCCGGATTTGCCTTTCCGTCGGAGCTCACCCAGTTGATCCAGCAGCAGAACACCTTGATGCCGTTGCTAGTTCAGAATCAGAATCAGGGGAACAACAACAATAACCCACCACCACCACCACCACCTGTTGACCACTTAGCCCGTTTTCTTAGGCTGAATCCGCCGGTGTTTTCCAGTAGCACCGAGCCGATAGTAGCAGATGATTGGCTCCACAAGATAGCTAGGGAGTTGACCACAGCAGGATGCACAGATGTGGAGAAGGTTAAGTTTGCCGCACATCAGTTAGAAGGACCCGCAACATCTTGGTGGGAGAATTTCACAGCCACCTTCCCAGTCGACACTGTCACATGGGACCAGTTTCAACAGGCTTTTCGTACTACCCATGTTTCAGCAGGAGCAATGGCCATGAAGAAGCGTGAGTTTCGTAACTTGCGCCAAGGAGGACGGACAGTTGGCCAGTATGTGGAGGAGTTTAGTAAGTTAGCACGTTATGCCCCAGATGACGTTGCTACAGATGCAGCTAAGCAGGAGAAATTCCTGGAAGGATTGAATGATGAGTTGAGTATGCAGTTGATGGTAGCCACCTTCAACAACTACCAGGAGTTGGTAGATCGTGCTCTTATGATTGAAGGGAAGCAGCAGCAAATTGAGAAGCGCAAGAGGAAGTATGGACAAGGAAAGTATAATTCAGGAGCTCAGCAGAAGCCTCGTTTTACCCCTAGACCAGGAGGACATTTTCAGCATACCCATGGAGTAGGTAGCTCGCATAACCACAATGGCACCAAGAATGGTAATGGGAATGGAGGAAGCAATGGACAGAACCGCAGCACCCCATCGACCCCAGTCAAGAAGGATTTGAGCCATGTCACTTGCTATAAGTGTTCAAAGCCAGGACATTTTGCAAATGAATGTCCTGAAGGCCAAAACGGCAATGGAAGTTCTGGGAAGAAGCCGAACCCTTTCAACAGGGGACAGGTGAACCACGTTAGCATGGAGGAGGTTGAAGCTCAGCCCAATGCCGTAATAGGTAAGTTTTTGGTTAAGTCATTTACTGCACTCGTTCTTTTTGATACTGGTGCATTGCATTCATACATCTCAAGGGGATTTGTGGATAAGTATAACCTACCAACCCAAGCCCTTAGGTCACCCATGTTAGTAACCTCGCCAGGAGCAGAGTATGTGGCAAGTCTATGGTGTGATCGGTTACCATTAAGGATTGGTAACTATGTTTTTCCCTCAGACCTAATAGTATTGGAATCTCAAGGATTGGATGTGATATTAGGCATGGATTGGTTATCAAAGTATGAAGAGAATATTGAGTGTGCTAGTAAGTCAATTTTGCTTACCACACCAGAAGGAAGAAGGATCAAGTATGTATCCCGGCATGTGCCATAGAGGACCCAAGTAAATTGCCTAACAGGAGTTGTGCAGGAGGAAGTACCAGTGGTAAAGGATTTTCTTGATGTATTTCCCGAAGAGTTGCCAGGCATGCCACCAGATAGAGACATTGAGTTTTTGATTGAGCTATTGCCAGGCACTGGGCCAATATCAAAGAGACCATACAGGATGCCAACAAAGGATTTGGTGGAAATTAAGAAGCAGATTAAGGAGTTACTGGATAAGGGATATATTCGCCCAAGTTCTTCGCCTTGGGGATCACCAGTACTTTTAGTGGAGAAGAAGGATGGATCGTTAAGGATGGTTGTTGATTATCGAGGATTGAACGAAGTAACGATCAAGAACAAGTACCCACTACCAATGATCAACGATCTGTTTGATCGGTTGCAAGGAGCTAAGGTATTTTCCAAGATCGATTTGCAATCAGGATACCACCAGTTGAAGATTCGAGAACAGGATATTCCTAAGACAGCTTTTACCACCAGGTATGGGCTGTATGAGTATACCGTTATGTCATTTGGACTGACTAACGCACCTGCCTATTTTATGAACATGATGAACAAAGTGTTTATGGAGTTTTTGGATAAGTTCGTCGTAGTGTTCATTGATGATATCCTGGTATATTCGAAGAATGAAGAGGAGCATAGGGAGCATTTGCGTTTGGTACTTGGAAAGCTCAGAGAACATCAGTTATATGCCAAATTCAGCAAATGTGAGTTTTGGTTGAAGGAAGTAGGATTCCTCGGACACGTTATATCCGGAGAAGGTATAGCAGTAGATCCCGCTAAAGTTGAAACCGTGACCAAGTGGGAAGCACCAACAGCAGTTGGAGAGATCCGGAGTTTTCTTGGACTCGCAGGATACTACCGGAGATTTATTGAGAATTTCTCAAAGATTGCGAAACCTATGACGGAGTTGTTGAAGAAGGATACTAAGTTCAAATGGACCGAGGAGTGTGAGGCAAGTTTCCAGGAGTTGAAGAAACGTTTGGTTACCTCACCAGTGTTGATTTTGCCAGATCAAACCAAGGATTATGAGGTGTATTGCGACGCTTCACGTCGAGGACTTGGAGCAGTGCTTATGCAGGAAGGGAGAGTTGTTTCGTATGCTTCACGACAACTGAAGCCCCACGAATTGAATTATGCTACGCATGATTTGGAGTTAGCAGCCGTAGTGCATGCATTGAATACATGGAGACATTTCCTCATTGGAAATCATTGTGAGGTGTACACGGATCACAAGAGTTTGAAGTACATTTTCACGCAGAAGGAGTTGAATCTCAGACAAAGGAGATGGTTGGAGCTTATCAAGGATTATGATATGAAATTGCATTATCATCCCGGGAAGGCTAATGTAGTAGCTGATGCATTAAGCCGCAAGAGCCATGTCAATAGGTTAATGACGGGAGAAATACCCAAGGAGTTAGCAGAAAATTTTCGTGAACTACGTTTGGAAATAGTTCCGAGAGGCTATGTAGCAGCATTGGAGATTCAGTCAACATTGATGGACAAAATCAGAGAAGCTCAGAAAACTGACAAGGAGATTGCCGCTATAAAGGAGAAACTGAGCAAAGGAAAAGCTAAAGGATTTCGTGAGGATGAGCACGACACCCTATGGTTTGAAGACCGTGTTTACGTGCCCAATGACCCGGAGATCAGGAAGTTGATTCTGCAAGAGGCACATGATTCACCGTATTCGATTCACCCAGGAAATACCAAGATGTATTTGGATTTGAAGGATATTTTCTGGTGGACCGGAATGAAGAAGGATATTGCGGAGTATGTAGCAGTTTGTGACGTATGTCAGAGAGTAAAGGCAGAACATCAGAAGCCGGCAGGATTGTTGCAGCCATTGCCGATACCCGAATGGAAGTGGGATAAGTTAGGCATGGATTTTATCACGGGATTACCAAGGACTCGTTCAGGCTATGACTCGATTTGGGTTGTAGTTGATCGATTGACGAAGGTAGCTCATTTCATCCCAGTAAAGACCACTTACACCAGTGCTAAGTTGGCAAAGATATACATGACCAGGATCGTATGTTTGCATGGAGTTCCGAGGAGCATCGTATCAGATAGAGGAACCCAGTTTACCTCAAAGTTCTGGAAGCAGTTGCATAAGACTTTGGGTACTAAGCTGGAATTAGTACAGCTTTTCATCCGCAGACAGATGGACAGACTGAGAGAGTCAATCAGATTTTGGAGGATATGCTGAGAGCTTGTGAGCTAGATTATGGATCTAGTTGGGACGATAATTTGCCATATGCAGAGTTTTCTTACAATAATAGCTATCAGACCAGTTTGAAGATGGCACCTTTCGAAGCTTTGTACGGAAGGAGGTGCAGGACACCGTTGTCATGGGACGAAGTTGGAGACCGCCAGTTGTTTGGACCAGATTTGATTAAGGAGTCTGAACAGAAAGTGAAGTTGATTCGTGATAGGATCAAGGTAGCCCAGTCCAGGCAGAAGAGCTACGCAGATTCTAAACGCAAGGAGACAGTTTACGAAGTTGGAGATAGAGCTTATCTTCGAGTGTCCCCACTTCGAGGGATTAAGCGTTTTGGAGTTAAGGGGAAGTTAGCGCCACGATTTATAGGACCATATCGAGTTTTGGAGCGTATGGGAGAAGTGGCCTACAAGTTGGAATTGCCAGAAGAATTGACAGGAGTTCATTGTGTGTTCCACGTGTCTCAGTTGAAGAAGTGTCACGCGGAGATGACTGCCATACCTTTGAGAGACACAGTGCCATTAGAAGCAATTCAGTTGGATAATAATTTGACTTATGAGGAGAAACCAGTCAAGATTCTCGAGTTTGCCAGCCGAGTTACTCGTAGCAAGGTTATCAAGTTTTGCAAAGTTCAGTGGAGCCACCACACGGAGGATGAAGCCACCTGGGAGCGAGAGGAAGATTTGCTCAAGGACCACCCTCACCTATTTTCTAGCCAACCCGAATCTCGAGGGCGAGATTCATCTTAAGGGGGGTAGGTTTGTAACATCCCAAATTTTCAATTTGGAATGTTATACATTAGGTCATCATGCATATCATATTTTATTTTTGCTTTTGGTTTTGATCCTAGAAAATCCTAAGCAACTCAAGGACCCACGGAGAGAGTTGGGGATTTCGTTATTTACATATTTGAGTTTTCTCAAATTATGTAAACAGGATCATTTGATTTTATTTATTTTATCATCAATTATTTCTATTACAAAAATATAAGAGAGGGAATAAAATGACTTTCCCAAAATATAGAAATATTGAGGATTTAATAAAAAAATCAAATAAGATTTATTTCGGAGTTTTTCGGTATTTTTATTTGAATTTAGGAAAAATGCGCGTTTTTCAAAGTTGTAGTTTGGGCCCAGATAAATGTTCACTTTATCGGGCTTGATTTTAGGAACCCGGCAAAATTTATTTCCGTGATTTTTGGAGTCCGTTTAGTATTTCTTTTTATTTTTCTTCCGAGCGGATAAAAAAACGGAAACCGACTCCGGGCCGTACCCGGCCAGGAAACCTCCGCCCGGGGCCTTTAAATAGCGCCCGAGGCCCGCGAGAGAGAGCCAGCCCGCCACCACCGAAACCCTAGCCGCCGCCCTAGCCAGCCGCCGCCGCCGCCGCCGTCGCCGGAGCGCGCCTTTCGAGGTTCGCCGCCGCCTCGTTTTTCCGTGCAGTTTTTTTTTAAAAAAAATTTCTGTTCGTCGTTTTCTTTTTCGTCGGATTTTTCCGCGGTTATTTTCTGATCGCGATTTCTGATCCGATTTGTTTTAGTATAACTTTTCGCTCGTTTATCGGAATCAGGCGATTCAAGCGCCTGGAGTTTCGTCTCGAAACCCTCTTTCCGAATAATCAACTTAAACAAGTTTTTGCTACTGTAAAATTTGCCCTAGATCCAGATTACTAGAACGAAGTTGTTTTCTTTCGCCGTTTGATTTCTTTTGCTTCGTTCGATTTGATTCTTTTTGCAACCAGGGTTCTTAAGTTGAACTTTCTGGTTAGATCTCTTATTTGAGTTTTACCTGTGCATTAGATGAGTACTTATTGTATGCTTGTTGTTTGTCTGCGATAGAATACCCGGAGTGCGCCGCCTGTTACTTCGAATCTCTAGGTTCGCGGATCATCAGCAAGGCAAGTAACACTTTGATCATACCTTTTCTACAACCCAGTTTTATTGCATTAGATCAATCCTCACACATTGCATGATTAGGATCTAATTAAATTGTGGGATGAGAAGTAGATGAGGTAGTACCTATTACCTGTTTATTATCAAACCTTTGGGAGTTACTTCTACGTTTGCTTATTATGCCATGCTATGCTAGTAGACGTGGATTGGGTGAGTGATATCCATGACAGATGTGAGATTGTTAATTAATGGTTTATCTAAGGTGGCAACTAACACACATCTGGGTGGATTGAGGCACCTGGGGTTATCAGGACTTGCCTGTTTTTTTTGGACCGCCACCCAGGCTCAAAGGGATCATGAGATTATTCATACTAGAAACTTCCGTGTGCAGCCACAAGCCATTATGGGCTCTGGCATAGTTGACTAAGTTGTGCGAACTCTTACAGGGTAGACTAGCAGATGTAGGGGAAAGTAGGTGTACCGGTCTATCCGTCGTAAGGTGCTAGCGCTTCTGAAAGACTGTGTCTCGGTCATCCGTTTCTCAAACACTTTGTAGTGCGAGAAACCAAACGGAGGCGATCGAGTCTTGTGGGGAAAAGTGCGCAAACCTCTGCAGAGTGTAACAAACTAATCATGGTTAGCCGTGTCCCCGGTTATGGACATCTTGAGTATCTAGTACTTGGATTATCATGTGAATCTCGACATGTTACTCTAAAATTAATATGTTGGGTTTTAATGATGTTACTTAATTGGGATTGAGAATGCTGTCAACCATTCTCAATGTTTAACAACCACCATGATAGTAATTAATTTCTATTCCTTTGAAGTAGGGAAAAATTGGCTTTATGCAAAAACTGTAACCATAGAGTTTTCCACCAGCCAAATATGCATATAGTATAGTTGTTGCATTCCATTACTCTCTATGTGTTACCTTGCCAGCATATTCCATGTGCTGACCCGTTTTCTGGCTGCAACGTTAATGTTGCAGACTTTTCAGACGACGATTGAGGAGTTTTAGGTCGTGGTTCTATACTCAGTGATGCCGTTGGAGTTGATGGACTCACTTATCTTCCAAGCCTTCCGCTGTTATCGTTATTAGATGGCCTTAAGCCATACTTATTGTAATAAGTTCTCTTTTGAGACACTCGATGTAATAAGTGTGTGATTGCTACTCTGCTATAAATCCTCCGAGTATTGTGTGGTGTCAGCATTACTGATCCAGGGATGACACTGGAGCACAGAGATCAGACTGTTTGAGGTCTGGTCGCTACAGGGCAAGTCAATCAAAGTCCATACTTTGTTCTCATACATGGGTCCCATCTCAGATTTCATGGCTGAGGGAGTCTTGGATTAGGGGGTCTCCTGAAAGCCGGACTATATCCTTTGGCCGGACTGTTGGACTATGAAGATACAAGATTGAAGACTTCGTCCCGTGTCCGGATGGGACTCTCCTTGGCGTGGAAGGCAAGCTTGGCAATACGGATATGTAGATCTCCTTCCTTGTAACCGACTCTGTGTAACCCTAGCCCCCTCCGGTGTCTATATAAACCGGAGGGTTTTAGTCCATAGGACAACAGACAATCATACCATAGGCTAGCTTCTAGGGTTTAGCCTCTTCGATCTCGTGGTAGATCAACTCTTGTAATACCCATATCATCAAGAATAAATCAAGCAGGACGTAGGGTTTTACCTCCATCAAGAGGGCCCGAACCTGGGCAAAACATCGTGTCCCCTGCCTCCTATTACCATCCGCCTTAGACGCACAGTTCGGGACCCCCTACCCGAGATCCGCCGGTTTTGACACCGACATTGGTGCTTTCATTGAGAGTTCCTCTGTGTTGTCGCCGTCAGGCTTGATGGCTCCTACTATCATCGATAGCGATGCAGTCCAGGGTGAGACTTTTCTCCCCGGACAGATCTTTGTGTTTGGCGGCTTCGCACTGCGGGCCAACTCGCTTGGCCATCTGGAGCAGATCAAAAGTTACGCCCCTGGCCACCAGGTCAGGTTTGGAAGCTTAAACTATACGGCCGATATCCGCGAAGACTTGATCTTCGACGGATTCGAGCCTCTGCCTTGTGCGTCACACGGTCACGATGAGTATGATTTAGCTCTGCCATCGGACAGTGTTCAAGAAATCACACCGAAAGCCGCTCCGACCCTTAATTCGGAGCCAGTTGCACCTCCCATGGATGGGTGGATAGACCCCGCCACAGAGGCCGCATCCCCAATGGTGATTGAGCCGAATATCGATCTTACCCTTCACGAAAGCCGTGTTGTTAAATTGCCGGATACTTCTCCGGCCACGGACTCCGAACCGCCTGCGCCCGTTCCTATCGAATCCGGTCGGGCGCCGATCATGGAGTTTACCTTCGCGGATATCTTTCAGCACTCGCCCTTCGGCGACATACTGAATTCATTGAAGTCTCTCTCCTTGTCAGGAGAGTCCTGGCCGAACTATGTCCGGCAGGATTGGGATGCGGATGACGAAGAAATTCACCGCCCACCCACCACCCACTTAATAGCCACTGTCGATGACTTAACTGACATGCTTGACTCCGACTCCGAAGACATCGACGGTATGGACGACGATGCAGGAGACGAACAGGAACCACTGCCCACAGGGCACTGGATGCCTACTACATCACATGACGCATACATGGTGGACACACCAAAAGACGACGACGACGTGGAACAGAAGGACGCAACGAAGGGTTGTCCCCGGAGAAGCAGTCAAAGCGGTGGCGTAAGCACCGCTCCAAATCACGCCTCGGCAGAAACAACGATCATATAGACCCAGCATTAGAGTAGGGTGAACCATCGCCGGACCACGACAACACGAAGAATCAAACCGAACAACCCGACTATGTCAAAGATAATAGTCCGGACGACATCACACCAGATAGACACCCGGAGCAACATAATGCCCGTCAAAGGCTTGTTGCCACCACGAGGAGTCTAAAAAAGCAGAAGCAAAGGCCAAGGCTGCGCAAGACACACTCCGAATCAAATGGAGTAAAGTACTCAACACAGCAGCAAAGTACGTCGGTAATTGCCCCACCAAGAGCTACCCGAAGCGGAAGTTGCTACCTGAATTCGATGAGGAGGCCTTAGATCCCCCGCAACCAAAAATTAAAACGGCCATCTGGCTAGATAGACGACCTCACGGCCAACATAATGCGGCAACCGATGCCGCACACAAGCCAGCACACGATCCACGCGAGGGCTCGCATCAAAAGGACGGTGCAACCAGATCCATCTATGGACCACGCAAGCGCACTCCAGCATGCAATACAACACAACAAACATCCAAACAATGCGGTACACCCAAATACAGGGGTGCCGCACACCCCCTATCTTTCACCGATGAGGTGCTGGACCATGAATTTCCAGAGGGATTCAAACCCGTAAACATAGAGGCATACGATGGAACAACAGACCCTGGGGTCTGGATTGAGGACTATATCCTCCATATCCATATGGCTCGAGGAGATGATCTCCACGCCATCAAGTATCTACCCCTGAAACTCAAAGGGCTAGCTCGGCACTGGCTTAAAAGTCTCCCCGAAAGCTCCATTGGAAGCTGGGAAGAGCTTGAAGACGCTTTCCGGGCAAATTTTCAAGGGACTTATGTCCGACCTCCAGACGCGGACGATTTGAGTCATATAACTCAACAGCCCGGAGAGTCAGCCTGAAGCTTTGGAACAAGTTTCTTACTAAAAAGAACCAAATAGTCGACTGTCGGGACGCCGAAGCCTTGGCAGCTTTTAAGCACAGCGTTCGCAACGAATGGCTTGCCAGACACCTCGGCCAAGAAAAGCCGAGAACAATGGCAGCATTAACAAGCCTCATGACCCGCTTTTGCGCGGGTGAGGACAGCTGGCTAGCCAGATGTAGCACCAGCGACCCAAGTACATCCGACGTTAGAGATGAAAATGGGAAATCATGACGCAGCAAAAATAATATGTGCCGTAATAAAGAAGACAGCCCGAAGAGCACGACAGTAAACGCCGGATTCAGAAGCTCTCGGCCAGGTCAGCAAAAGCCGCCCCCCTAAAGGTGCCAGAGATGAACTGTCCAGCCTGAACAAAATTCTGGACCAAATATGTCCAATCCATAGCACCCCTGGTAAACCCGCTTATCATACCCATAGAGAATGTTGGGTCTTCAAGCAGTCCGGCAAGCTGAACGCCGTACACAAGGGGGAGGATACACCAAGCGAAGACGAGGATGAGCCTCTCAAGCAAGACACTGGGGAATAAAAGAAATTTCCACCAGAAGTTAAAACAGTAAACGTGTTACACGTGATCAAGGGGAGAAACAAAGCGGCACACCCAGAGAAATATGCCCAAGGGCCTATCACAGCGGAGTCCTGCCACTGGTCGTCTCAACTGATCACTTTTGACCATCGGGATTACTCAGCAAGTATCCGGCATGCAGGATGGGCTGCCTTGGTATTAGACCCAATAATTGACGGATACCATTTCACACGAGTCCTGATGGACGGTGGCAGCAGTCTAAACCTGATATATCAGGACACAATCCGCAAAATGGGGATAGACCCAACGAAAATTTGCCACAACAATACTACCTTTCAAGGAGTAACGCCAGGCCCAGGGGCTCATTGCAAGGGCTCCCTGCTACTAGAGGTTATATTCGGCTTCCCCCATAACTTCCGTAGCGAAAATTTAACCTTCCACATTGCTCCGTTCCAAAGTTGCTATCAAGCACTACTTGGACACGAAGCTTTCGCTCGCTTTAATGCAATACCGCATTACGCTTCCCTCACGCTTAAGATGCCCGGTCCACGTGGCATCATTACAGTAAATGGAAATATTGAGCGATCCCTGTGCACCGAAGAGAGTCCGACGCAGTTAGACGAGTCCGACGCAGCTATATGTAATTCATACAGGTTTGATGGCCACACCCCTATTACAAATACAAGGGGCTCAACGCGCGCAGACAAGTGGCAATTTTTACTCATCTTGAATTATACATGGTTTCTTTAAACCTACCTTTTTGCACGTCAACTTTTCACTTAAGTTCCTCTCTTTTACAGATGACCATCGTGCTACACCCGTCCAGGATACGGCACAACGGAGACACAGGCGCAGACGTGCAGCAGGGACCCGTTCCAAGGATTCTTTTTAGATTAAGACCCTGCGTAAACCTTTCTTACTGTCTCTTGTTGATACACATCCCTCGGATTCTCAGTACTATTGAGAAGGATGCTGGCGTCTTGGCATGTGGCCACGTCAGAATAATGCACGTACCTGGACACCAGGGGCTTCTTACAAAGGGCACTGTTTAGGCCCGGTTTATACCATAAAGACCGAATACCTTAGGGAGTGTTCGACGTCGCGGGTTTGGCCTTATATGCATCAGCTCCGAATCATGTCTTTGGTCAAATGTTGGGTTTGCCCGGCTCCTGTGTTTTGCTGCCTTACGTTCCACTCTATCGGCTAAGGCGGCACCAGGAGAACTACTGCGATTGTGCCCCAGGTCATCCGGACGAGCACCTCAGTAGAGAAAGCCGAAAACTGACTGTCATGATATAGTGTGAGACTGGTCAACCACTTGATGACCTATCGGAATGTTAGAATTCCTCCGCCTTAACGAAGGGCCGTTTCCCGGCCAGGCATGTACGCACCCCAAATTCGGGAGAGTGCGGAGCCACTAGGGGCTATATAGTAGCCTCACCGTCAAACTCCCATGGCTAAGTGAAAGTGTTAAAGCATTATAGTCTGGTTGCCTCGTTCGCTGCGCTATCACCTCCTTAATAGGATCCAAGAGGTTGGATTAAGTGTGAACATGCGTCTTCTGCGAACACCTCCGCATTATATGCGTGGGGGATGAAGCCGAAGACTGCAATCTTTCAGGTTATATACATATATACATAAACGCTACACAGGAGGCATCATATTACTTCCAGGCAAAAGTATAAATACAGCCTTAATAAATTTCATAAAAACATTGTGTCTACAATGGGAATACATGTCACTCAAACATAATATTCTTCGAGCACTGGGCCTCTATCAAACGAGCACCCTCGAGAACTTCTTCGAAATAGTGCTCGGCAGCCACTCGGCCTATGGCCGAACCCTGCGCCGCAACAGTGGTAGCATCCATCTCCGCCCAGTATGCTTTGACACGGGCAAGGGCCATCCGCGAGCCTTCTATACACACCGACCTCTTCATCGCATTGATGCGTGACACCGCTCCAAGGAACTGCTGCACTAAGCTGAAATAGCTGTTCGGCTTCGGTTTTTCCGGCCACAGATGATCTACGATGGACCTCATGGCGAGTCCGGACAACCTATTGAGTTCGGCCCATTCGGCTAGCTGATCAGTCAATGGAAGTGGACGCTCTGGAACGTTAAACTCTGACCAGAACAACTTGTCCACTTCACGATCTGTTTGATCTCGGAAGTATTTGGCCGCATTGACAGCGCTCGCCGCCAAGTCCATATATGCGTCTGCCGAACTCCACAGCTGATCCAGAGGGGCATACCGCGGATCTCCAAACTTCCTCCGTAGCATAAAGGGCTTCCCAGCCGCAATATCCCCGGCTTCACGCAGCTCCTCCTTCTTTGCTCTCATAGCAGAGCGGGTGTCTTTGGTCGCCATCGTGGCCTTATCAAAGGTCGGCAGTGTCTTTTAACCTTACAGCCATCTTGGCCATTTTCTCTTTGCTCTCACAATGCGCGGCCTTCTCGGCTCTCAACTCTTCGGTCGCCTTCAAAGCAGCCGCATTACTACTCCTTGCTTGTTCTTTGGCTCGGGCAAGTTCCGCCCGAAGGGTCTCCACGGTGGCAGCTCCATCTGTAGTCACAACATAATAAAGATACTGGCATCATGCTTCTCTTACTATGTGACATTCACCAGAAAACATTACTTATCCTGTGCCTCGTCAAGGTGCTTGTTAACAAGCTCGATGTCGGCATCTGCCGCATCCAGTTGCCGCTTTAGTTCGGCAAACTCATTAGTCCGGCTAGCCACCGGAGCTTCCACCACCTGCACATAAAGGCGGTTTGGTTATTACCTGGGACTACGATCCTCTATTCGCCGCCGTTCTCGACGACAACCAGAGTCTCAGGGGCTACTATCTACACAGGGCACACCTAAAAATGTGTGGTACTATCATAAAGTATATCATTTCACGTACCTCAAAGCCCGTCAGTAGACTCATAAAAGCTTCATGCAATCCACTTTTGGCGGACGAAATTCTTTCCATCACCGTACCCATCAACGTACGGTGTTCTTCTGAGATGGCCGCTCGCTCCAACAGCTCCCTCAGTACGCCCGACCGCATACCAGACGGTGCCGGACTCTTTTGTTTGCTCTCTTTAAGAGCCGGGCGCTGGGGATTTTGGGTGACTATAGGATTATCTTCTGGCCTCACCAGATCCGGAGAGGCCCTCCATGACGACACTTCAAGGTCGCCCGCTTCTTGAGCAGGGGCGTCCGGGGAGGCGTTTCGCTCTCCATAATCTCCGGAAGAAGATCCCCCGAAGACGAGCTCTGCTGAGAAGGGCTAAGATCCGAACTGCAAGATAAATGCTTCGGTTATTTTCCTCAGAGGTAAGGTAGTATATCTTCACTCTTAAAGTACTTTTTGATTACTAACAGCTCGTTAGAGGGCATATCCCCTCACGGACTTTGTGCGGCAAGAGCACCCTCCAAGGCAGGACCCTCTGGTGGAGATTTCTTCTCCCGTTTGGAAACCTTGGTTTCCGGATCTTCAGAGGTAGTCCTCTTCCTTCCCCGGGGTGAGAGAATGTCAGATTCCTCCCCTTGGTTATCCTCCCTCATGGAGATGCCCATTCCCTCGGTCGGAATAGGTAGCGGTGGAGGCCCACTTTCGCCCTCTTTATTCCCCTCTTTATCTTCCTTTGAGGGCTCCAGGCAAGGTGCTAGCTCGAGCATCTTTTCCAGTACCAGATTTTCCAAACCCCCAGGAAGGGGGGCCGAACACCGAATCATCTTCGCCTTTGTTAGCCAGTCCTGGTCAAAGAGCAATTTCTCAGAATGACGTCATGATAAATGAAAGACGGTGTGTTCGGCTAGAGGATTACTTACTTGGTCGGCGGCACGGTTGCTGCTCAGGCCCACGTCCTCGGTAGTGTCCGGACACTCTATTTGGGGTCCTAAGAATGATTTATACATCTCCTCGTGCGTCAGGCCGAGGAAATTCTGAATAGTGCACGGTCCTTCTGGGTTGAACTCCCACATGCGGAGGGGCCGGCGTTTGCATGGCTGGATTCGTCGAACCAGCATAACTTGCACCACCATAACCAGACTGAAATCTCCTTCGAAGAGATCTTGAATGCGGCTCTGCAGTATAGGCATGTCCTTGGCTGGACCCCGGCTCAGCCCTCTACTAATCCATGACATCAGTTGTGGTGGAGGGCCCGAGCGGAAAGCAGGGGCAGCCGCCCACTTGGCACTTCTGGGAGCTGTGATGTAAAACCACTCCCGTTGCCATAATCCGGACACCTCTGGAATGGAACCCTTTGGCCATGGAGCTCCAGCGATCTTGCTTATTAATGCGCCTCCGCATGCTACATGCTGCCCCTCGACCATCTTCGGCTTCACGTCAAAGGTCTTGAGCCACAGGCCGAAGTGAGGGGTAATGCGGAGGAAGGCCTCACATACGACAATAAATGCCAAGATGTGGAGAAAGGAGTCCGGGGCTAGATCGTGGAAATCTAGCCCGTAATAGTACATCAAACCCCTAACGAAGGGATCCAGAGTGAGGCCTAGACCTCGGAGGAAGTGGAAGACGAACACGACGCTCTCTTCTGGTTCGAGAGTAGGGACGACCTGCCCTCGGGCAGGCAGCCGATGCGAAACCTCGACGGTCAGGTATCTGGCCTCCCTCAACTTCTTGATATCGTCTTCCGTAACAGAGGAGGGCATCCACCGGCCTTGAAGGCTAGGTCCGGACATGATTGAAGGTCCGAAGCACCTGACCTGGGCTTTGGGTGTTAGAACTCGAGGCGGGGGAAGGATTAGATTGAGCACGGGAGGAAAAAAAAGTAAAAGCCTCGTCCCTTTATAAAGAGGGTGAATATCAAGCGTCCTCTCCGTAGCCGTTTGGGACTTGCCTATAATCTAGGAGTCCTAGACATGGTTGGGTTACCCATGACCGTATTGATGAGAATCCCGTAATTAGGGGAACACGATCTCTGCTTTGACAAGATGTGTCAAGAAACTGCCTCGCGTTATGTGTGGAGCTGGTTGAAGAAAAATGGTTCGAATAATCACCGAGCCATGGCATGATGTCATGTTGCCAAAACATGTCAGCAGATTAAGATTTTTGGAAATATTATTCTCTCTACGGTGGTATGTGGAACTTATTTTGTAGGGTCGGACACTATCCTTGTATTCAAATTCTTCTGTGGTGTATTCGGAGGAGGAACCCGCCTTGCAATGCCGAAGACAATACTGCGCGCCGGACTCATCGTCATTGAAGCCTGGTTCAGGGGCTACTGAGGGAGTCCTGGATTAGGGGGTCTCCGGACAGCCGGACTATATCCTTTGGCCGGACTGTTGGACTATGAAGATACAAGATTGAAGACTTCGTCCCGTGTCCGGATGGGACTCTCCTTGGCGTGGAAGGCAAGCTTGGCAATACGGATATGTAGATCTCCTTCCTTGTAACCGAGTCTGTGTAACCCTAGCCCCCTCCGGTGTCTATATAAACTGGAGGGTTTTAGTCTGTAGGACAACAGACAATCATACCATAGGCTAGCTTCTAGGGTTTAGCCTCTTCGATCTCGTGGTAGATCAACTCTTGTAATACCCATATCATCAAGAATAAATCAAGCAGGATGCAGGGTTTTACCTCCATCAAGAGGGCCCGAACCTGGGTAAAACATCGTGTCCCCTGCCTCCTGTTACCATCCGCCTTAGACGCACAGTTTGGGACCCCCTACCCAAGATCCGCCGGTTTTGACACCGACAATGGCCTCAAGCAATTTCACGGAATCTGGGCTCATCACCGCTTCCTCATAGTTCGTAGGTTCGTCATGGTCTAGTAACATGACTTCCAAAACAGGATTACCGTACCACTCTGGTGTGGAACGTACTCTGATTGACCTACGAGGTTCAGTAGTAACTTGATGAAGTTTCATGATCATCATCATCAACTTCCTCACTAACTGGTGTAGGAATCACTGGAACTGATTTCAGTGATGAGCTACTTTCCAATTTGAGAGAAGGTACAATTACCTCATCAAGTTCTACTTTCCTCCCACTCACTTCTTTCGAGAGAAACTCCTTCTCTAGAAAGGATCCACTCTTAGCAACAAAGATCTTGCCTTTGGATCTGTGATAGAAGGTGTACCCAATAGTTTCTTTTGGGTATCCTACGTAGATGCACTTCTCCAATTTGGGTTTGAGCTTATCAGGCTGAAACCTTTTCAGATAAGCATCGCAACCCCAAACTTTAAGAAACGACAGCTTAGGTTTCTTGCTAAACCACAGTTCATACGGTGTCATCTCAACGGATTTTTAGACGGTTCCCTATTTAACGTGAATGCAGCTGTCACTAATGCATAACCCCAAAACGATAGTGGTAAATCGGTAAGAGACATCATAGATCGCACCATATATAATAAAGTGCGGTTACGACATTCGGACACACCATTACGCTGTGGTGTTCCAGGTGGCGTGAGTTGCGAAACTATTCCGCATTGTTTCAAATGAAGACCAAACTCGTAACTCAAATATTTGCCTTCGCGATTAGATCGTAGAAACTTTATTTTCTTGTTACGATGATTTTCCACTTCACTCTGAAATTCTTTGAACTTTTCAAATGTTTTAGACTTATGTTTCATCAAGTACATATACCCATATCTTCTCAAATCATCCGTGAAGGTCAGAAAATAACGATACCCGCCGCGAGCCTCAACACTCATCGGATCGCATACATCAGTATGTATTATTTCCAATAAGTCAGTTGCTCGCTCCATTGTTCCGGAGAACGGAGTCTTAGTCATCTTGCCCATGAGGCATGGTTCGCAAGCATCAAATGATTCATAATCAAGTGATTCCAAAAGCCCATTAGCTTGGAGTTTCTTCATGCGCTTTACACCAATATGACCTAAACGACAGTGCCACAAATAGGTTGCACTATCATTATTAACTTTGCATCTTTTGGCTTCGATATTATGGATATGTGTGTCACTACGATCGAGATTCAATAAACCATTCACCTTGGGTGTATGACCACAGAAGGTTTTATTCATGTAAACAGAATAAAAATTATTCTTTGACTTAAATGAATAACTGTATTGCAATAAACATGATCCAATCATATTATGCTCAACGCAAACACCAAATAACATTTATTTTAGGTTCAAAACTAATCCCGAAGGTAGAGTGAGTGTGCGATGGTGATCTTATCAACCTTGGAATCATTTCCAACACACATCGTCACCTCGTCCTCAACTAGTCTTTGTTTATTTTGCAACTCCCGTTTCGAGTTACTACTCTTAGCAACTGAACTAGTATCAAATACCGAGGGGTTTGCTATAAACACTAGTAAAGTACACATCAATAACATGTATATCAAATATACCTTTGTTCACTTTGCCATCCTTCTTATCCGCCAAGTATCTAGGGAAGTTCCACTTCCAGTGACCATTTCCTTTGCAGTAGAAGCACTCAGTTTCAGGCTTGGGTCTAGCTTTGGGATTCTTCATGGGAGCGGCAACTTTCTTGCCATTCATGTGGAAGTTCCCTTTCTTTCCCTTGCCCTTTTATTTGAAACTAGTGGTCTTATCAACCATCAACACTTGATGTTTTTCTTGATTTCTACCTTCGCCGATTTCAGCATCGCGAAGAGCTCGGGGAATCGATTTCGTCATCCCTTGCATATTATAGCTCATCACGAAGTTCTAGTAACTTGGTTAGCGACCGGATAACTTTATCAATTACTATCTTATCTGGAAGATTAACTCCCACTTGATTCAAGAAATTGTAGTACCCAGACAATCTGAGCATATGCTCACTACTTGAGCTATTCTCCTCAGATCATGGACCCAGTCCGCATCATTGCTACTATCATCTTTCAACTTATTTTTCTCTAGGAACATATCAAAAATAAACGGGGAGCTACATCGCAAGCTATTGATCTACAACATAGATATGCAAAAACTATCAGGACTAAGTTCATGATAAATTAAGTTCAATTAATCATATTACTTAAGAACTCCCACTTAGATAGACATCCCTCTAATCATCTAAGTGATCATGTGATCCATATCAACTAAACCATGTCCGATCATCACGTGAGATGGAGTAGTTTTCAATGGTGAACATCACTATGTTGATCATATCTACTATATGATTCACGCTCGACCTTTCGGTCTCAGTGTTTCGAGGCCATATCTGCACATGCTAGGCTCATCAAGTTTAACTTGAGTATTCTGCATGTGCAAAACTGGCTTGCACCCGTTGTATGTGAACGTAGAGCTTATCACACCCGATCATAACGTGGTGTCTCGGCACGACGAACTGTAGCAATGGTGCATACTCAGGGAGAACACTTATACCTTGAAATTTAGTGAGAGATCATCTTATAATGCTACCGCCGTACTAAGCAAAATAAGATGCATAAAAGATAAACATCATATGCAATCAAAATATGTGACATGATATGGCCATTATCATCTTGTGCCTTTGATCTTCATCTCCAAAGTACTGTCATGATCTCCATCGTCAGCGGCATGACACCATGATCTCCATCATCTTGATCTTTATCAATGTGTCGTCACGTGGTCGTCTCGCCAACTATTGCTTTTGCAACTATTTCTATCGCATAGCGATAAAGTAAAGCAATTATATGGCACTTGCATCTTATGCAATAAAGAGAAAACCATAAGGCTCCTGCTAGTTAATGATAACTTTATGATCATCTCATACAATAATTTATATCTCATCATGTCTTGACCATATCACATCAGAACATGCCCTGCAAAAACAAGTTAGATGTCCTCTACTTTGTTGTTGAAAGTTTTACATGGCTGCTACGGGCTTCTAGCAAGAACCGTTCTTACCTACGCATCAAAACCACAATGTAGTATAGTGATTGGTTTTTAATCGTCAGAAAGAACCGCGTTCATTGAAACCGATTCAACTAAAGTTTGAGAAACAGACACCCACTAGCCACATGTGTGCGAAGCACGTCGGCAGATCCAGTCTCGCGTAAGCGTACGCGTAATGTCGGTATGAGCCGCTTCATCCAACAATAACGCCGAATCAAGAATCAACTAGTGACGGCAAGCAATATGTATATACCCACGCCCACAAGTCCTTTGTGTTCTACTCGTGCATATAACATCTACGCATAGACCTAGCTCGGATGCCACTATTGGGGAACGCAGTAATTTCAAAAAAATTCCTACGCACACACAATATCTATCATGGTGATGCATAGCAACGAGAGGGGAGAGTGTGTCTACGTACCCTCGTAGACCGAAACTGGAAGCGTTTATCAACTCGGTTGATGTAGTCGTACACCTTCACGATCCATCCCGATCAAGTATTGAACGTACGACACCTCCGCGTTCAGCACACGTTCAGCTCGATGACGTCCTCGCCTTCTTGATCCAGCAAGAGAGCCAAAGTAGTAGATGAGTTCCGGCAGCATGACGACGTGATGACGGTGTTGGTGAAGAACAATCTCCGCAAAACTTCGGGAAACATTCGTACCCAAACATTTCGGGAAACATCCAGAACCCCTTCCGGTGAATTCTGGAACCCTTCCGGAGACCAAACACTATTATCCCATATATCAATCTTTATCTCCGGACCATTCCGGAGTTCCTTGTCATGTCCCTGATCTCATACGGGACTCCAAACAACATTCGGTCACCAACATACATAACTCATATAGTACTATATCGTCAACAAACATTAAGCGTGCGGACCCTACGGGTTCGAGAACTATGTAGACATGACCGAGACACCTCTCTGGTCAATAACCAATAGCGGAACCTGGATGCCCATATTGGCTCCTACATATTTTACGAATATCTTTTATCGGTCGAACCGCATAACAACATATGTTGTTCCCTTTGTCACCGGTATGTTATTTGCCCGAGATTCGATCGTCGGTATCTCAATACCTAGTTCAATCTCGTTACCGGAAAGTCTTTTTACTCGTTCCGTAATGCATCATCCTGTAACTAACTCATTAGTCACATTTGTCGGCGTTCTGGGAACGGGGCTCCCTAGACTTGCCTGCCTGCGGCCCACGGCGTGGCTTTGCTAGCAGGCCTGTATGGCCCATCTTCATCAACAAGGAGTAAAGACCCTCGCGAGGGGCCAAGCCTCGCGAGGCGGACGACACAAGACCTCCTCAAGAGCGGCCTCGCTAGGCTGGCTCATGAGGGGTGGAGAGTTCAAGGTCGAGCAAACCTCATGAGGTTTTCGTGACGTAAGCCATGACGATCAAGACCAGGCGGGCGCCAGCGCGCGCAACGTCCTTGTTTCCACTTTGGTGCTAAGGGGGCAAGCGCAGGCGCAGAGTATCGAGGCATCAAGCAAAGGTTTCCATATTGGTGCAACGAGACCAAGACCATAAGGACAGCAAGACGGAGGTCACCATGGAGCCCAGGACGGCGTCACCACCAGAACCTTTGGCAGGCGAAGACCACCTTTTGTCAGGATAGCTTGTACTAGCTGTCCCCTTTCGAATTGGCCGTTGTTGGCTCCCTTCCCGCTCAATATTTGGGGAGAGGACCAGGGCCTCTATAAATAGGACTAGCCACCACCATAGGTGGGGATAGATCATCAAGGTCATCCCCAGCCACACAAGTGCACCAAGCACAAGAACACCTCAACCTGAGGAGGCTATTCTTCCCCTTGTACTGTTCATCCTCAGCCCAAGAGGCAATCCACCACCACCACACTGGAGTAGGGTATTACACCACAACGGTGGCCCGAACCATTATAAATCTTGTGTCCTTTGTGTTGTGAGTTCGTCGAGTTAGTTCGTGAGATCTAGGCTAAGTTAGGACGTAGATCGATAGGGTGGAGATCTTCGCGCGCACCCCAGTGTTTGAACCTTAAGGGTTTTGCCGGAACCCGTGATCCGACATTTGGCGTGCCAGGTAGGGGTGCGCCAGAGTCTTCCTTCCGTCGGCTCGCGCTCCACCATCTTCACGCCCTCTCCCCATGGCGGACGCCCCTCCAGCTGGATCTACTAGTGCCCACGACGGCGCTCGGGGGCTCCGAGCCCTCGCCCCCGCCTTGCGGCGGGAGCAGTGGCCACCCAAGTTCAAGCCGGAGATGCCGCCACGCTACGACAGTGCGGCGGACCCGTCGGCTTTCCTGCTGGCATACGTGGAGGCCGTCCTGGAAGCCGAGGGCGACAACAAGGTCATTGCCAACTGGTTCCCAATGGCCTTGTGGGCGCGCCGTGCACCTGGCTCCTCCACTTGCCAGAGCCTTCTGTCGCCACCTAGGAGGAGCTGCGCGGCCTCTTCGTCACATGCTTCAGGGAACTGGTGGCCCCCGTCATCCCAACCCTTCTCGGCGGTTCACAAGCACCACCCTCAGATCGGCACATCAAGCCGTACCTTTGCCAGATCGGCGTCGCTTCCAAGCGCCCGGGGGCTCCGCCCGGCTGGGCCGCGCCTGAGGCCAACCTCACCTTCAACTCGGAGGACCATCTCGCCTCCACTGTCAGTTCGGGTGCGCTCCCGATGCTGTGCGCACCCACCATCTGCCACGTATCCATCACCAAGACGCTCGTCGACGGAGGCGCCGGCCTCAATGTGCTCTCTGTTGAGGCCTTCAGCCTCCTTCACGTACCGTTCGAGCGACTCCTCCCTAGCAAGCCCTTCTTGGGAGTTGGTGGGGCCCCGCCCGCTCCCTGGGGCAGATCCGCCTCCCTGTGACCTTCGGCACGCACGACAACTACCGCACCGAGCTCATCGACTTCGACATCGCCCGCATTGGCCTTCCATACAACGCCATCCTCAGGTACCCAGCTTTGGCCCAGTTCATGGCAGCAACCCATCCTGCTTACAATATCATGAAGATGCCGGGGAGCAAGGGCGTCTCACCATCAAGGGGGACGCCAAGGAGGCCCTGGCGGTGCTCAAGGTCGCCCTCAAGGCCGCCGCGGTAGTCCGAGCCACCAACGCGGATACTTCCAAGGCCAAGGGAGCCGTACCAACCAAGAAGAAGCAGTTCTTCACTCAGGAAAAGGCAGAGACCAAGCAAGTGTTGGTCGAGGGGGATGGGTCCTCAGGGGCAACCTTTACCATAGGCGCCACCCTCGAGCCCGCTCAGGAGGAGGCGCTAGTGAAGTTTTTGCATGCAAACAAGGAAGTGTTCGTCTGGGAGCCTGATCAGCTAGCAGGGGTCCCAAGAGAGGTAATAGAGCACCACTTGAAGGTGTGCCCCAATGTACACCCTGTGAAGCAGAAGGCAAGGCGGCAGTTCACAGAAAAGCAAGCTTTCATCGTCCAAGAAACCCGCAAGTTGGAGGCCGTGGGTGTCATTTGCGAGGTTCATTACCCCGAGTGACTGGCAAACCCCGTCGTCGTCCCCAAGAAAGGCGGGGACCAGATCGTTCCCGCTTCCGCGCATCGACCAGATCGTCGACTCCACCGCCGAGTGTGATTTGCTATGCTTCCTGGATGCGTTCTCAGGATATCACCAGATCAAGATGGCTGTAGAAGATGTGGAGAAGACGGCCTTCCTGACCCCGTGTGGGGTGTACTGCTACACCTGCATGCCGTTCGGACTGCGCAACGCGGTCGCAACCTTCCAGCGACTCATGCACATCGCCTTAGGGCGCCAGCTCGGGAGAAACGCTGAAGCCTACATCGATGACATCGTGGTGAAGTCTCGGGAGGCGGAGACCTTGATCCAAGACCTAGAGGAGACCTTTGAAAGCCTTCGCCAGGCGGACTTGTGGCTCAATCCAGAGAAATGCGTGTTTGGTGTCCCTTCCGGCAAGCTGCTGGGTTTTCTGGTGTCCCATAGGGGGATCGAGGCCAACCCAGAAAAGGTGAAGGCCATTGAAGACATGAGTCCACCATAGATCCTCAAGGAAATGCAGAAGCTGGCTGGTCGGGTGACTGCAATGGGGCGCTTCATCTCCAAGCTGGGAGAGTGCGCCCTACCCTTCTTCAAACTGATGAAAAAGAAGGGCCCGTTTGAGTGGACCCTGGAGGCCGACCAAGCTTTCCAAGACCACAAGAGATACCTGACCAGCCCTCCAGTAATGGTGGCGCCACGACCTAGAGAGCCACTAGTGCTCTACCTGGCTTCCACTCCATACTCATCCAGTGCGGCCCTGGTGGTGGTTCGGTAGGAACATCAAGCCAAGGGCGCATCGCGCCGTGCCACACCTCCAATGGAAACGACGAAAGACCAGAAGGGCGCCGCGAGGGCCAAATCAGCAGCTGTAGAGGGTCAGGCTCGGCAGGACGACGCCCCCGAACCCGCGAAGACTTCGGCAAGCGACCAAGCATCGGGGGCTCTACCCCCTCAGGAGACTCCTCAGCACCCAGAAGACGCAAACCTCGTTAGCACACCAACCCTCGTCGAGCACCCAGTATATTTCGTCAGCACGGTGTTGAGGGACGCAAGAGCGCGATACCCCATGCCTCAGAAGCTCCTACTCGTACTCGTAGCCCCCTCACGAAAGCTGTGGCACTACTTCCAGAGCCATCCCATCAAGGCCGTCTCAGTTTACCCATTGGAGAGAGTTCTCAGGAGCCCCAACTCTGCCGGAAGAGTCGCTGAATGGAACATCAAGTTGCAAGCATTCCAGCTGGAGTTCAGTACCACCAGGGTCATCAAGGGGCCGCGCTCGCCGATTTCGTGGCGGAGTGGACAGATGCCCCAGCGTTTGAAGAAGGCGAGGACCGGTCCCTCTCGCTGGGAAGCGAGGCACCTGACGGCCGGGTCATGTTTTTCGACGGCACCTTCGCGCGTCAGGGCGCGGGGGCTGGAGCTGTACTCATCTCGCCCACTTAGGAAAAGCTCTACTACGCCGTGGAGCTCTGCTTCCACCAGGGTGAGAAGGTCTCCAACAACATTGCAGAATACGAGGGCCTCATAGCCGGCCTGAAGGCTGCAGCAGCACTGGGGTAAAGCGTCTCACCATTAGGGGCGACTCACAGCTCCTCGTCAACTTCTCCAACAAGGTATATGAGCCGAAGGACGAGCACATGGAAGCATACCTCACGGAGGTGCGCAAGATGGAGAAGCAATTCTTGGGCCTGGAATTGTAGCACGTGCCCCGAGGCACCAACAAGGAAGCAGACGACATTGCCAGAAGAGCATCCAAGCGAAAGCCCCAAGAGCCTGGCGTCTTCGAGGAGCGTCTCTTCAAGCCATCAGCAACGCCACCGCTTTCGAGAGCAACTCAGCCTCGGGAGGAACTCCCGCAGCCGCCAGCCTTAGGAGCCCCAGCCTGCGGCCCGACCTTAGGAGCATGCCTACTCCTGGCGCTCGAGCCCCAGGAGGGATGCTGGACCAAGGAATTCAAGGAATACCTGATACAAGGGGTGCTGCCAGAGAAGGAGGAGGACGCGGAACGCGTGGCCCGTCAGGCCACGACATACTGCATCCAGGACGGTGAATTATACAGAAAGCACCAAATGACGTTACACTGCGTTGCATCTCCAGGGAACAGGGGAAAGAGCTGATAGCTGACATACACGGCGGAGACTATGGGCACCACTCATCATCGCGAACTCTCGTCGGCAAGGCATTCCGAAGTGGATTCTACTGGCCTACGATGCTCAACGACGCGGCCGAGCTGGTGAAGTCCTGCGAGACCTTCCAATTCCACGCCAAGCAGATCCATCAGCTAGCTCAGGGCCTCCAGACCATCCCACTCTCATGGCCGTTCATGGTCTGGGGGCTGGATATTCTGGGCCCGTTCCCTCGGGCGCCTGGGGGCTATCGATACCTCTACATCGCCATTGACAAGTTCACCAAGTGGCCGGAGGTGGAAGCCGTCCTCTCCATCCCAGCTGGCTCTGCAGTCAAGTTCATCAAGGGCCTCGTGAGCCGCTTTGGGGTCGCCAACCGCATCATCACCGATAACGGCTCGCAGTTCACTAGTAATATCTTCAAGTCATATTGTGCTAACCTTGGAACGTAGGTTTGCTACGCCTCAGTAGCACACCCCAGGAGCAACGGCCAGGCTGAACGCGCCAACACGGAGCTCCTGAAGGGCCTCAAGACCAGAACCTTCAAGAAAAAGCTTGAGGCCTGCGGCAGGGGCTGGCACGGCGAGCTCCAGTCTATGCTGTGGTCGATCCGCACCACCGCCACCAAGCCAATGGGCGAAACCCCGTTCTTCCTCGTCTATGGAGCAGAAGCATTCCTCCCTCACGAGGTCGAGCATCGCTCCGCACGGGTCCTGGTGTTCGGTGAGATGCAGCAGGACGCCATGCGGAGGATGGACCTCGTGCTGGGGGAGGAGCGACACCGCGAAGCTGCACTACGGGTGGCAAGATACCAGCAGGCGCTGCGGCGGTACCACTGCCACAGCATCCGCTCCAGGACTCTTGATGTGGGTGACCTCGTCCTGAGGTGGGTGCTCTCCAGAGAGGGGCTGCATAAGCTCTCACCTACGTGGGAGGGCCCGTTCAAGGTCGTCCACGTCTCCAGGCCTGGCGCCGCGCGCCTGGAGACACGGGACGGGGTACCCATCCAGAACGCCTGGAACATCCAACACCTCAGGAAGTTCTACCCATGAAGAAAGGCCCGGTGCCTGTGAAGAAAGGCCCAGTGCATGTGAAGAACGCCCGGTGCCTGTGAAGAAAGGCCCAGTGCATGTGAAGAAGGCCCAGTGCCTGTGAAGCAAGGCCCCGTGCCTATGAAGAATCGCCGCCCGTGACACTCTTACGTAATAATGAGTGGGGCTGTACATGCCTCGGAGCCTCAAGAGAGCCGCCCTTGGTGAGGGAGTCCTGGACTAAGGGGTCCTCGGGCGTCCGGCCCGTTATCCGTGGGACGGACTGATGGCTGTGAAGACATGAAGGCCGAAGACTATACCTGAGTCCGGATTGGACTCTCCTTGGCATGGAAGGCAAGCTTGGCGACCGACTATGAAGATTCCTTCTTTTGTAACCGACTCTATGTAAACCCTAGATCCCCTCGGTGTCTATATAAACCATAGGGGATAGTCCGGAAAGGACACCATTCATTACCATAGTCATATAGGCTAGGCTTCTAGGGTTTAGCCATCACGATCTCGTGGTAGATCAACTCTTGTAACACCCATATTCATCAATATCAATCAAGCAGGACGTAGGGTATTACCTCCATAGAGAGGGCCCGGACCTGGGTAAACATTGTGTCCCCTGTCTCCTGTTACCATCGATCCTAGACGCACAATTCGGGACCCCCTACCCGAGATCCGCCGGTTTTGACACCGACATTGGTGCTTTCATTGAGAGTTCCACTGTGCCGTCCATGAAAGGCTCGATGGCTCCTTCAATCATCTACAGCGATGCTGTCCAAGGAGAAACCTTCCTCCCTGGACAGATTTTCGTGTTCGGCGGCTTCGCACTGCGGGCCAACTCACTTGGCCATTTGGAGTAGATCGATAGTTACGCCCTGGCCACCAGGTCAGGTTTGGAAGCCTTAACTACGTCGCGGATGTCCATGGAGACTTGATCTTCAATGTATTTGAGACCGCAACGATCGCTCCCCCTCGCTCCGATGAACATGACCTAAATCTGTCACCAGATCACATCCAGCGGATGGTCCCTGCTGCTGCAACGGCCTTAGAACCGGAGCAAACAGTGCCATCCGAAGCCACAGAGTCCCCGGCATTGGAGCCGCACACGGACTCGGTATCCCATGATATCTACGTCAATGGAACTCCGGACTCGTCTCCAGCCATGAGTTCCAAATCGGGTATGCCTGCGGACACCGAGCTGGATCGGTTATCGATTTTCGAATTTAGCGCCGCATACATCTTCCAGCACTCGCCCTTGGGTGATGTGCTAAACTCTTTAAAGAACATGTCCTTGGAGAAGGACTCACAACCGAACTATGTTCGGTTCGAGCCAGAGGCTGATGACGGGAAATTCTGTTTCCCACCCGCCACCCATTTCATAGCCACTATCGATGATTTAACCGACGTGCTCGATTATGGCTCCGAAGACATCAACGGTATGGACGACGATGCCGACCAGGAGCAAGGCCAAAACCCACCATTTACTAGACATTGGACGGCCACCTCTTCGTACGATGTGTACATGGTCGACACACCTAAAAAAGCTAGCGACGACGACAAAGGAGATCCAGTTGCGAATAAACCTCCCGAGACACAGTCCAAGCGCCGGTGCCCTAAACGCCGCTCTAAGCCCCGTCGCTCAAACGACGGGAATATTGGCACCGGAGAGAGTAGCACTCCGGGCGATGCCGAAAATAACGAAGACCCTATCGGGGCTGCATCCGAACATGAGGAACAAGACAACGGGCAGGATAACCCTGATAATCAGACCATGCCCAATGACCCAGACGATGACAGTTACCGTCCAGTCTCCAAGGATGATGAGAGCCTCGGCAATAAGGACTTCATCGTACCTGAGGCACCCCTCGAGCAGGAGCGCTTCAAGCGTCAGCTAATAGCCACCGCAAGAAGCCTGAAGAAGAAGAAGCAGCAGCTTCAGGCCGATCAAGACCTACTCATTGACAGGTGGACTGATGTCCTGGCAGCCGAAGAATACGGCCTCAAGCGCCCAGCCAAGAGTTACCCAAAGCATAGACTGCTACCTCGGTTCGATGAGGAGGCACTAAATCCCATACCTCCCTCACGCAATGCGGACTAACCACCACGCGGTCGGGATAGTGCGGCGGACCGACCACCCCGTGGTCGGGATAAAGCGGCAACTCAGGCTGAACAACAGCCCGCCCCACCACCTCGCAAAAACAGGGACAGAACAGCTCGGGACCTTACGTACGACCTTTGGCAGGAGCTGGACAGCAGAGCAGAACATACCAGATCAATCTACGGATCGCGAGGACGCTTCCCAACTTGGGACGACAACTACCTATTCGGGCGTGACAAGCCTAGTCACACCCGGGCCGATAACCGTAGACGCATTCCATCGGAGGTGCGCCGTGATGCAGCCCGATATAGAGGCACCACATATCCTCTCTGCTTCACAGATGAGCTGTTGGATCACGAATTCCCCGAGTGATTCAAGCCCGTCAATATTGAATCATATGACGGAACAACCGACCCCGCAGTATGGATTGAGGACTTGATTTTCCACATCCACATGGCCCGGGGAGACGACCTCCATGCCATCAAATACCTCCCTCTGAAACTCAAAGGGCCAGCTAGACACTGGCTGAATAGTCTGCCCAAGAATTCCATTGGCAGCTGGGAGGATCTGGAAGAAGCCTTTCTTGACAACTTCCAAAGTACATATGTCCGGCCACCCAATGCCGATGATTTAAGCCACATAGTTCATCAACCTAGAGAATCAGCCAGAAAATTCTGGACTAGGTTCCTAACCAAAAAGAACCAGATCGTTGACTGTCTGGATGCCGAAGCCCTAGCGACCTGCAAACACAACATCCGTGACAAATGGCTAGCACGCCACCTCGGCCAAGAGAAACCGAAGTCCATGGCAGCCCTTACGGCACTCATGACCCGCTTTTGCGCGGGAGAGGATAGCTGGCTGGCTCGTAGCAAAAACACAGCCAGCGAGACAGGCCCCTCCGAGGCCAAGAATAGCTCCGAAAAGATCCGGCGCAACAGACACAAATGCCGAAGCAATGGCGACAACATTGATGATACCACCGTTAACGCCGGATTCAGTGGCTCCAAGTCCGGACAGCGAAAGAAGCCCTACAAACGGAACAGCGAGGGTCCATCCAGCCTGGATCGCATACTCGATCGTCCGTGCCAAATACATGGTACCCCAGACAAACAAGCCAATCACACCAACCGAGACTGTTGGGTTTTCAAACAGGCTGGCAAGTTAAACGCCGAAAACAAATAAAAGGGATAGCAAAGTGAGGACGAGGACGAAGAGCCCCGGCTGCCGAACACCAAAGGGCAGAAGAAATTCCACCCTCAAGTCAAAACAGTGAACATGATATACGCTACACACATCCCCAAAAGGGAGCGTAAGCGAGCACTTAGGGACGTCTACGCGGTTGAGCCAGTCACCCCAAAATTCAATCTGTGCTCATCATTCCCGATCACCTTTGATCATCGAGATCATCCAACTAGTATCCGGCATGGCGGCTCAGCCACACTGGTCCTCGACCCAATCATCGACGGATTTCACCTTACACGAGTCCTAATGGACGGCGGTAGCAGCCTCAACCTGCTCTACCAGGATACAGTGTGGAAGATGGGCATTAATCCCTCACGAATCAAACCCACAAAGACTACCTTTAAAGGAGTCATACCAGGTGTTGAGGCCCGCTGCACGGGGTCAATCACGCTGGAGGTGGTATTTGGTTCCCCGGACAACTTCCGAAGCGAGGAGTTAATCTTCGATATCGTCCCCTTCCGCAGTGGCTACCACACATTACTCAGACGAACCACATTTGCTAGATTAAACATGGTACCACAGTATGCCTATCTCAAGTTGAAGATGCCCGGTTAGCGCAGCGTCATAACTGTCAACGGAAACACAGAACGCTCCCTCCGGACAGAGGAACACACCGCCGCCCTAGCAGCAGAGGTACAAAGCGGCCTTCTCAAGCAACAGCATAATCTGGCTGCCGAGCCCCTGGACATGGTTAAGAGGGTCCGGAACACACTGCAACAGGACAGCGCGGCTCGTCAAGAGCTTGATTAGCAAGTCGGCCTCCGTCCCAATCCCGATGAGGTAGTGGCATTCATACCACGCGTCCATAACTACATACTCACAATTCCATGGGCATCGACGGAGGCACAAGTTATCCCGGATCCACGATTCGGCCAGACCGATCCCGAAAACACATATAACTCTACTATCTATTTTTCCTTGTTTCAGGCTTCTCCTATGGGGGTCTCCTTCGACGGCCTGATTAACGACCCCGTCAAAGGACAAACACACCGGATTGACACGGAACACAGGCGTACATGGGAAGCCCTAGAGGCTAACCGTCTTCAGGACCCACGCACAATCCGCCTTCGGGTATGGCATGTCAAATAACCGGTTGCTCTTTGCATTATCTTGTACCAATGTGCTTGGACGCATAAACCCAACTATAATGGAAACAGTTCATGAGCCAAGTTCAAGGGCTCCGGACCCTATCTCTGTTCTCCCTCCGTTTTCCTTTATATTTCTTATTTCCTAGCAGTCGTACACTCTGGTACGTGTCATATTTTCTAGGGGCTCCCCATCGCCCCATGATACGGCAACAAAGCCCGAACAATCCCTAAAGATAAGTTCGGCACCCCAAATTTAGCATTATATGCATTGGCTCCGAATCATCTCTTTGGTCAATAGTTGGGTTGCCCGGCTCCTGTGCTTGCTACCCTACGTTCCGCTAAATCGGCTAGGGTAGTAAAGGGAGAACTACTGCGCTTGACCATATGAGCACCTCAGTAGAGAAAGCCGAAACTGACTGTCATGATACGGCGAGAGCCAGTCAGCTCTTCGAGGGTCACAAATCAATGGAGATTTTTTTCCGCATTATGCGAAAGATCGGCACTTCCCGATCAGATGCTGACAGCCCCCTGGTTCGAACCAGGGGCTGCACCTATGCTTTATTATAAAACCCCTATGGCTAAGTGAGGAAGTTTAAGCCGTATAGTCTGATTGCCTTATTCGTTGCGCTAAACAACTCCTTCAAGGACTATACAATTGGATCAAGATTGTTTAGACTCCATCCCGAACACCTCCGTACTACTTACGGGAGGGCAGAAGCCGACGACTGGCCAACCCTTAGATTACATACAAAACGGCACACAGGAGGAAACAATTCAAAGCATAACAATATCACATTACAAAACAGGCTTTGTTCCAGCAATACAAGGCAAAGGCAACACGCATACATTTACTCAAATACAATATCCTGCGAACATTGTGCCGCCGCAAGACGAGAACCCTCCAAGACATCCGCAAAATACCGTTCGGGTGTGCGGTGTTCCTTGCCCTCCGGTGGCCCTATGGTCACCTCGACGGCGTCCATCTTCGCCCACCACATCTTGCAACGGGGGAAGGCCATGCGCGCACCTTCAATACAGGCCGAGCGCTTGATGACGTCCAGCCGAGGACAGGCGCTCACCATTCGCATCACGAGTCCGAAGTAGCTGCTTGGCATAGCTTCGGCTGGCCATAGACGGATTATGAAATCCTTCATGGCTAGTTCGGCCACCCTATGCAGCTCCACCAGCTGTTTCAGCTTATCGGTGAAGGACACGGGATGCTTCGGCTCCTCATACTACGACCAGAATAGCTTCTCCGTAGACCCCCCTCCTTCGTCTCGGTAGAACTCCACGGCGTCTGATACACTGCGTGGCAAATCATGCTCCTGGGGAACTCCGAACCCGGGTTAGTAAAAGGTATTCCTTCGCCACATACTTGCTTTGCATCTTAAATGCCTTACCTGCCGTGATCTTCTTGGCCTCTTGGATCTCCTGGAGGGCAGCCTGGGCCTCATTCCGTGCGGTCTTCGCACTCTGACGAGCCTTGGTGAGTTCGTCCCTTGAACCGATGCATCATGCTCCAAGGCTTCGCATTTCTTGACCGCATCCTGGAGCTCCTGCTAGATCTCTTTGACCCGAGCCTTGGACTTCTTACGAGCGGCCTGCTACTGGACAGCCTTCTCCTCGGCCTCGCCCAGGGCCTTTTTCAGGGCCTCGACCTCGGTTGCGGCTCCTACACATATTCCTACATAGCGGTCAATAGACAGCGCCTGTCCTTTCTAAACAAACAGCAAGTAGTCACTCACCTTGCTTCTCCTGGAGCCGAACCTTGACCTCGCCGAGCTCGTTCTTGGTCCGCCCCAACCTCTGCCTCAGCTCAGAGACTTCAGCAACATGGGAGGTCATGGCCAACAGCGACGCCTGTTCATTCGTACATACTACGTTAGTCTCCTACAATAGAAGAATTGATCCTCTGTCCGGTTATTCCTGCCGAACACCGGACAGTGTCTCAGGGGCTACTGGCTACACGGGGTTTTTCTCTTCCTTACCTCGAAACCTGTCAACAGGCTGCTGCAGGCTTCATTCAGTCCACCCTTGGCAGACTAAATCTTCTCGATCACCGCACCCATAAGGACACGGTGCTCGTCCACGACAGAGGCGCTTCGAAGCGCCTCCATCAGGTTATCCGGTGTCCCTGGATGGACAAGGGCCACCGGTGGGAGCGGCGCACCCCCCTCCTTTAAAGGGGGCCGCTCGCCCGACTCCGGAGCCATATGGGCCTCCGGAATCGTATTCGGCTGAGGGCCGAACTGGATACGGCCCTCTACGCCAATCTCCATGGGGATCAGTTCCCCCATGTGTCCGGCAGTGGAGGTCTCGCCCTGTGGCGCCTCCCGCACAGCGTCCTGGGCTCCTCCCCGCTTCGGAGTGGTCCTCCGGGACAGCACCTCGGTGTCATCCCTGGCCCCAGGAGAATAAGCAGGCGGTGGCGACATGCTCGCCATCTCCGACGGAGCCAGCGAACCTCCAGATGAGGATCGATGGGTAAGGTCGCGGGCCGGACTACAATAGCACAATTAACTATGTCATAATAATAAAGACAAAGGGACGGATGTGCGCATGAGAGATCCGTGTCACTTACGATGCGGCCGGGGGCTTAGCGCAGGGGCGTCTCTCCGGACTGCTGTCAACGTCCCACGCGGTGTTGACCGTTGGGGCGCTTTTCCCCTTCTTGGGCGTGTCCGCCTCCGGATGCGCTGAAGCCGCCCTCTTCTTCTTCCTCTCCTCAGGGGGAGGGGTGTTTTCCTCCTCCTCCTCCTCTTCCTCGCCGTTGTCCTCAGGGACAAAGGAATGGGCTTCGTCGTCTTCGGACGCCACATCCGAAGTGCCCTTGCGATGGGGGCCACCCTTGGCCTTCTTCTTGGCCTTCTTCTCCAGCACCTTATAAGACGCCGACACCAGCATCTTCGCTAGACGCGGGATGACTGGTTCTTCAGGTAGTGGAGACGGACACTAGACCCGCTTTGCCATCTCCATCCAGTCCTATAAATGTAATAATAAGCTCAGACATCATCCTTGAAATGATTAAATTGGGGATGCATCGAAAAATAGCATACCTCACTGGTGAGGTGTCTACAATCGTGACCACAGTCTGAATCCGTGACCAGCGGCTTCTCGTTGCCCTTAAAGAGCAACTTCCATGTGCCTTCGTGAGTAGTCTTGAAGAGCCTCACTAGAGTCTGATCCTTCTTTGGGTTGAACTCCCACAGAGAACGGCTTCGGCGCTGGCACGGAAGGATCCGGCGAACCAGCATCACCTGGATCACATCAACGAGCTTGACCTTCTTGGTGGACATGCTCTGGACGCGCGTCTGTAGCACTATCACCTCATCAGGGGAACCCTAGTCTGGACTCTTCTCAACCCAGGAGGTGAGTCGCGTGGGGGCGCCGGAGCGGAATTTGGCAGCTGCGGCCCAGGTGGTGCCGCGAGGTTCTGTGATGTAGAACCACTGCTTCTGCCACTCCTTCACTGTGTCCACAAAAGTGCCTTTGGGCCAGGATACGTTGGATAGCTTGCTCACCATGGCTCCTGTGCACTCCGCGTGCTGGCCGTCCACCACCTTCGGCTTCACGTTGAAGACTTTGAGCCACAACCCGAAATGGGGATGGATGCGGAGGAAGGCCTCACACATGACGATAAACGCTGAGATGTTGAGAAAGGAATTCGGGGACAGATCATGGAAATCTATCCCGTAATAATACATTAGCCCGCGGACGAAAGGGTGGAGTGGAAACCCTAGCCCGCAGAAGAAATGGGGAAGGAACACCACCCTCTCGGTGGGCTCCGGCATGGGGACGACTTTTCCCTTGGCCGGCAGGCGGTGAGCGATCTCCTTTGCCAAGTACCCGGCAACCCGAAGCTCCGTAATGTTCTCCTCCTTGACGGAGGAAACCATCCACTTGCCCTGACCTCCAGATCCGGACATGGTTGCTTGGGTGGGAAAGTGATGAGAACTTGGGTGCTGGAGCTCGAGATTGGAAGGACAGAGAGAGGGCGTGAGGGAGGAAGAGGAAATCCTTATCCCCTTATAAAGGCAACGAATATTAAATGCCTCCTCACCCGCCTTAAGATTCGCATATTCCCAAGGGCTGTATAAATGGCACGGTTGGGTTACCCATGCCCGTATTGATGAGAATCCTGTAATAAGAGGGCACAATCTCTGCTTTGACAAGACGTGCCAATGGCAACTGTGTCTCGAAACGTGGAGCGGTAGACGAAAAACGGTCCAAAATTATGACCGGACAGGCGTGATGTCATATTGTAAAAGCTGTCAGCGGATTAGACTCATGCAAAAATATATATTCTCTCTACGGTTTTGTATGGTGTGTGTGACAGGTCCTGATACTTCATCGCATCCGAAGACTATTGTGAAGTTTGGATAAAAGGGAACCCGCCTTGCAATGCCGAGGACAATCTGCGCGCCGAACTCCTCGTCATTTAAGCCAGGTTCAGGGGCTACTGAGGGAGTCCTGGACTAAGGGGTCCTCGGGCATCCGACCTATTATCCATGGGCTGGACTGATGGGCTGTGAAGACATGAAGGCCGAAGACTATACCTGAGTCCGGATTGGACTCTCCTTGTCATGGAAGGCAAGCTTGGCGACCAACTATGAAGATCCCTTCTTATGTAACCGACTCTATGTAAACCCTAGACCCCCCCCCGGCGTCTATATAAACCGGAGGGGATAGTCCGGAAAGGACACCATTCATTACCATAGTCATATAGGCTAGGCTTCTAGCGTTTAGCCATCACGATCTCATGGTAGATCAACTCTTGCAACACCCATATTCATCAATATCAATCAAGCAGGATGTAGGGTATTACCTCCATAGAGAGGGCCCGAACCTGGGTAAACATTGTGTCCCCTATCTCCTGTTACCATCGATCCTAGACGCATAGTTCGAGACCCCCTACCCGAGATCCGCCGGTTTTGATACCGACACTTGGGCCTTGGGGGCTCCCTCCCACGCCGAGTGGCAGCACTTAGCTCCGCGCTGGTGAGAAGACGTCGAAGACTAGACTAGGTGCCGGACGCGGCTTTTCATTTGCTTTCCGAAGTTGGCTTGCCCCTCTTTTAATTGAAGTTTGCTTTCTAGTGTTTATTGCTAGTTCTGTTTTATCGCTTTCTGCCTTCGCCTCTTTGGTCGACCTAAACTCTCCCTCGCGTCCCTCGCGAGGGGGCTGGACAGGTACCTTCGTGAGCTTCCTTCTTTTGTCTTTTCGTGAGGCACCCTCGTTCGAGCCCACAAGTTGGTGCACCTCTCCCAGTACGTGCCCCATGGGCATCGCGACGCGAAGCACTAAGTCAAGGCCAGCGGCGCCTATAACCAAACCCCGGGTGAGCGATAAACCTCTTATGATTTTTTTGCTGTTCCTAAGCGCATATCAGGCCAAGGAGGCCTCGACAAGCACTAGGAAGCGAGCGCCTCGTGAGGAGGGGGTCACTCAAAATAAGTCGAGCTAAGTTATCCCTACATAAAACGATAATGTTACGACACGGCACAGGAACGACAAACATAGCATAAGTATTGAAATCATAGTTCGATACACGCCCCTTCGGGGCCCATTCTGGTTTCTTTCTGATGCAGGAAGGAAAAGAAGAACAAAACAGAAGCGGTGCCTATAGCGGTCCATGGGGATAGGCCTTAGGGCCCGCTTGAGCTCAGCCGCACCCCTCCTCACGCTTCACGGAGGTGCGGCGACGAGACGACCCGCCACCGTCTTCGAAGCATGCACGGCGGCGTGGCGGCTGGTAATAGCCCCCGCAGCTGGAGCTGTCGCTGGGGGAAGAACTGCCATAGCCAGACGAGATGCGGTCGGCGCCAAGGGTGGGTTCGCCCCCATCCTTGTCGCAGCCGTCGCCAAGGCCGAGAACCTCCTCACTGTCGTTCACCTTGGGGCAGCACCCGACGCGGCGACCATCTTCACTGAACACCCTCACACAGAGGGTCACGTCGTCGCCATACTTGAAGTGAAGGGTGCACCGCCTGCCCAGGACGCGCGCGCGGGTGAATGTCTGCCAACCGCGGGCCAGAGCTACGTTGCCCACGGAAGAGACCTCGACCGGAACCAAGGAAGCCCTACTGCAGCAGCCATCCGCCTACAGCCAAAGCCCACCAGGAGCTGAGGCCGTCAGCTCATCGGCAAGGAAGCGCGGGAGCTGAAGCCAGTTGCCGGCCGGATTCTCCGACCAGACGACGAACTCCGGTAGCATCTCCGCCGAGTGGAAGCGTGGCCAGGGAGGCCGTGCGACCACGGCGCGCCTCCCCTCATCGACGGGACCACCACAACCGAAGCGACCCCTGCCCCGCGAGGCGGCACCACCTCGGCCGTGCGGAGCCGTGGCGGGGGTTGCGGTGTGCTTGCGGGGACGGCCGCGTCCACGCTTGGGCATCGGAGAGCCGGGCCCCTCGCGAGGGGCCTTCCCCTTCTCCGCGGTGGTGAACCTCCTTGACGACGCCATTGGTGGCAGGAGAGGAGCAAGGAAGGAGAAGAAGCGGAAGAGGAAGAGGAAGGATGGGCGACGGGGGCTCCGCCCCCTCCCATTTATACCAGCAGGAGGCCAACCAGCACCCCCATGATCATAGGTAATGATGGTTTTCCTCGCATGTCGCAGGGACTTGTCACGTCGGGCAGTTGCCGAGGCAGCATGGGGAAGCGGAGAGGCCCACGTCCAATCAACCACCATGCATCGACCGAGGCCGTAGGCTATTGGGGCCCGCGGTGTTCCGCACTTGACCCTTGGCTTCGCCTCGAAGCCAAGCCCGAGCGCGCCTTGGGCCCGGAGGCTACTGTCGGCGTTCTAGGAACGGGGGTCCCCGGACTTGCCTGCCTGCGGCCCATGGTGTGGCTTTGCTAGCAGGCCTGTACGACCCATCTTCATCAACAAGGAATCAAGACCCTCGCGAGGGGCCAAGCCTCACGAGGCGGACAGCACAAGACCTCCTTAAGAGCGGCCTCGCTAGGCTGGCTCGTGAGGGGCGGAGAGTTCAAGGTCGGGCAAACCTCGTGAGGTTTCCGTGACGTAAGCCATGACGATCGAGACCAGGTGGGCGGCAGTGCGCGCAGCGTCCTTGTTTCCTCTTTGGTGCTAGGCGCGGAGTACCGAGGCATCAAGCAAAGGTTTCCATATTGGTGCAACAAGACCAAGACTAGAAGGACGGCAAGACGGAGGTCACCATGGAGCCCATGACGGCGTCACCACCAGAACCTTTGGCAGGCGAAGACCACCTTTTGTCAGGATAGCTTGTACTAGTTGTCCCCTTTCGAATTGGCCGTTTTTGGCTCCCTTCCTGCTCAATATTTGGGGAGAGGACCAGGGCCTCTATAAATAGGACTAGCCACCACCACAGGCGGGGACAGATCATCAAGGTCATTCCCAGCCACACAAGTGCACCAAGCACAAGAACACCTCAACCTGAGGAGGCTGTTCTTCCCCTTGTACTGTTCATGCTCAGCCCAAGAGGCAATCCACCACCACCACACTGGAGTAGGGTATTACACCACAACGGTGGGCCGAACCAGTATAAAACTTGTGTCCTTTGTGTTGCAAGTTCGTCGAGTTAGTTCATGAGATCTAGGCTAAGTTAGGACACAGATCGATAGGGGGGAGATCTTCGTGCGCACCCCAGTGTTCGAACCTTAAGGGTTTTTCCGAAACCCGTGATCCGACAACATTTCTTGCAAGGCTCATAGTGATGTACATTACCGAGAGGGCCCAGAGATACCTCTCCGATAGACAGAGTGATAAATCCTAATCTTGATCTATGCCAACTCAACAAACACCATCGAAGACACCTGTAGAGTATCTTTATAATCACCCAGTTACGTTGTGACGTTTGATAGAACACAAGGTGTTCCTCCGGTATTCGGGAGTTGCATAATCTCATAGTCAGAGGAACATGTATAAGTCATGAAGAAAGTAGTAGCAATAAAACTGAACGATCATTATGCTAAGCTAACAGATGGGTCTTGTCCATCACATCATTCTCTAATGATGTGATCCCGTTCATGAAATGACAACGCATGTCCATGGCTAGGAAACTTAACCATCTTTGATTAATGAGCTAGTCAAGTAGAGGCATACTAGGGACACTCTGTTTGTCTATGTATTCACACATGTACTAAGTTTCCGGTTAATACAATTCCAACATGAATAATAAACATTTTTCATGATATAAGGAAATATAAATAACAACTTTATTATTGCCTCTAGGGCATATTTCCTTTAGTGTGAGTGTTTCATTGCCAACTTCCAAGGCACTCACGACCACCCGCCTGCCGCTGGTGACCTGCGGCGCATCAACCAGCAGCCAGGGGGAACCCTACAGAAGTACATCCAGCGTTTCAACATTGTTCGCCTCAAGATCCCCAAGGTAACGGATGAGGCCATCATCTCAGCGTTCTCCGATGGCATCCGTGATGTCAAGATGAAGGAGGAGCTTGCCATACACGAGGACCTATGCACGGCCATGGAGATGTTCAATATGGTGACCAAGTGCGCTAGAACTGAGGAGGGACGCCTTTCCCTCCTTGAGCTTCTAGCTGCCGACCCAGAAGAGAAGAAGGCCAAGACCAAGGACATGAAGTGCAAGGGGACTGCCGTGCTCGCAGCGGAGCCGGAGATGAAGCGTGGCTGCGACCACCCAGAGTCATCCAAGGCCAACCGCCTGTTCCGCGCCTTCCACAACGTACACAACCACAACACCAATGACTGTCAGGAGCTTAGGGCCATCCGTGATGGGCGCTTCCGACGACGCCCTGAGCGCAACGACCGAGGCTACGACCGTGGAGGAGGCAGAAGTGGAGGGCGCTGGGATGACCGCGGCCCCCTCCAGGAGTGGCGCGACCGCCCTTGCGAGGACTGCTGGCAGGATCAGCCTCGTGAGGGCGCCTGGAGGGACCAACCTCGTGAGGACCGCCCTCAGGGCAATGCTGGCCTCCCTCCGCTGTCGCCACCACCAAGAAGGAACAACGATCACCACGAGGACGAGGGGGCTGGGGGCTTCCAGGAGCCTCACGCCATCGCCTGCATCCTGGGTGGCGCTCAGGCCCCAGCCTCACAGCGTGTCTTCAAACAGTTTGCTCGTGAGGTGAACGCGGCCCTCCCCAGGCTCGAGGCCACGCACCCGCTCAAGTGGTCCAAGTACACCATCACCTTCAGCTCGTCCGACCAGCTCAAGTGCGCGGCAACTGTTAGCGCCCTTCCGATGCTCTGCTCGCCCATCATCAGCAATGTCCTTGTCACCAAGACCCTCATTGATCGCCATGGTCTCTCTGTCGAGACGTTCGATCGCCTCCAAGTGCCGTATGATCAGCTGCAGCCCACCAAGCCCTTCTCAGGAGTGACCATGGCTCCACCACCCCAATAGGGCAAATCCGCCTCCCTGTCACCTTCGGCAGGCGCGACAACTACCGCACTGAGCTCATTGACTTCGACGTCGCCCACATCCGCCTTCCGTACAACGCCATCCTTGGGTATCCGGCCCTGGCCAAGTTCATGGCAGTGACCCACCATGGTTACAATGTCCTAAAGATGCCAAGGAGCTGCGATGTCATCACGGTCGCTTGTGATGAGAAGGATGCAGTGTGCTCTCTAGAGCGCGCCTACCAGGCTGCGGCGGCCGAAGACCCAGACAACGAAGGTGCCATCTACCCACCTGAGGTTGTCCCCAAGAAGAAGAAGCAGCTGCGCAGCCAGGAGCTTCAGGAGAGCGGTGTCTCCAGCGGCACCACCTCAGGACCTGCGCCCACGGACGGGGCGCCTCCCTCCCTTGCATAGGAAGGCGCACCTGGCGCCCTCCTCAGACTGGGCTTGGGGGCTCTTTGTTGGAGGGCCTCTGACTTAGCCAATGTCACGAGGGAGGTGCTCGGGCACCACGTGGAGGCATGCTTCACCGCACGCTTCCCTCATGAGGGCAGAAGGTAGGGAGTACCCAGTGCTTAGGAGTTCCTCACCGAGGAGCTTCAAGAGGCCAGGACCATGCGCCGCGATCGCCGCCAGCACCTGGCGCAGCACTTTGTCCTGGCGAGGACAACGAGCTGCGCGTCTGTGTTAACATCCCAGGGCTCGACAGGGCCACATCCCAGGAGCGTTTCTGGCCTTCACGCATTGGTTGGTGCGAGGGTCCACCTCACAACTATGTTTGCATGCCATTCGGCCTGCCGACCACGGCTGTCACCTTCTAGCGCCACCTGTGGAGCACTCTAGCGGCTCAGGAAGGCAGGCATCATGCAGTCCTGGCAGAAATGGCGACGATTCTTCATGAGCCTCCCAGGCCCCCAGAGCCTCCCGGGGCTCTGGACTGTGGTGACTCGTGAGGAGCAACTTCTTCAACATGCGTCTTCAGCTGCTTCAACATCCCTTCAGCAACGGTGCCAGGTGACTCTTTCCGATTCATTCAGTTGGGGGTGCCCCTCTTGCAGCATTATCCCCAAGTCGCACGGGCCTGTCCTTGCGACGTGTATCCTTTTGCATCTTTAACTTATTCTGTCGGGAGTGCCCCTCGGGCTGCATCATCCCCAGGTCGCGTGGGTCCGTCCCCGCGGCATGTATCATTCTTGCATTTATCCAAGCTAACTTATCTCCTTCCATGAGTTACTTGACGATTATCGCTTACTTGTCTTTTGTCCTTCACGGCTTCCCGTATTGCTGACTGGTCTCCTACTCATCCTGCAACGGGGCTACACATACTGGCACGACGCTTGTGCTCGGGTCCGTCCCTGCAACGCCGGCAAACCTGAGGAATCGAGCTCTGGCTTGTGGCCCGCTCCGCGCTCGTCACCTCACCAAATCCTCAGTGCCTTCATCTTCTTGCGGAAAGATCAGTGGCAGGACAACAAATGCGAGTATAAGCTTCATTCTCCCCTTGAACTAACCCGCAAGGATCTACGGAGCCTTGCTACGGGTGGCCTCACCGTCCACCCTCCTTTCACGTGATTCGCTTGCACGTTAAATGAGGGGCTCCTGAGCATCGCGCCTCAAAGAGCTCCTACTAACTCTCCAGCCCTCATACCCTGGCCTTGACCACGGCACCACGACCTGGCATACCAGCGGCGGCTGAGCTTGCTCGATGGTCGGGACCCTAGGACGCAGAGCTCTTAGATGAGCAAGGAAGGGGGAAGCCGGCGTGAGCCTCACCCAGTAACACTACCGCTGAAGTGCGAACGAATGCTGTGCAAGGAATCACCTCGGACTCAATAAGATAAGTCGCATATCCGTGCTAGCACGATGTCGCAATTGGAATTCTTGGTTCGTGCAGGATCAGCCTCGTGAGGGAACCTGGAGGGACCAGTCTCGCGAGGACCACCCTCAGGGAAACGCTGGCCTCCCTCCACTACCGCCACCAAGACGAGGGGGTTGGGGGCTTCTAGGAGCCTCGCGCCATCGCCTGCATCCTGGGTGGCGCTCAGGCCCCATCCTCCCAGCGCGTCTTCAAACAGTTTGCTCATGAGGTCAACGCGGCCCTCCCCAGGCTCGAGGCCACGCGCCCACTCAGGTGGTCCAAGTATACCATCACATTTAGCATGTCCGACCAGCTCAAGTGCGCGGCAACTGCCGGCTCCCTTCCGATGCTCTACTCGCCCATCATCAGCAATGTCCTTGTCACCAAGACCGTCATTGACGGCGGCGCAAGACTCAATGCTCTCTCTGTCGAGACGTTCAATCGCCTCCAAGTGCCATATGATCAGCTGCAGCCCACCAAGCCCTTCTCAGGAGTGACCGGCGGCTCCACCACCCCGATAGGGCAAATCCGCCTCGCTGTCACCTCCGGCAGGCGCGACATGTTGGATGCCCGGCCCTGCCTTGTGGGGCTGCTGTGAGGGGCTTGGCTGGGCGGCTTTGTTTGCATATGCCCAGGTCGGCGTGCCACATGCTTGGGCGGTGGGCTTCGCTTTTACCCAGGCTTTGCCTTCCCGGACCCTTGCTGTCTGGGCCCTGGCCATCCAGGGTTGTGGGATGCTTTACCGGATTGTACATAAGAGTAAATAACAACCCACTCACATGGAGTAGTCCGTAAGGACCATCACATGATCACAATCTGAGCAAGGCAACACCAAACTAGACAAACCAAGCAACAAGGGTACGCCCCAAACAAACCGAGAATCAGCCTCCCCAACGACGACCTAACCTATCACCAACAACACACCAAAAGTGATCGGAACCCGGAACCGAAAAGAAATGACCGTCCACCGGGCTTACTACAGAGCAGAAGAGGTGCCCTACATAACCCAACATGGTGCACACTAACACCAAAGTAAGCCGTAGAGGCGGGCACTCATCGAGAAGCCAAGTAAGCCATCCAAACGATATGTTTTCAGAATCATTGGCGAAACACCATGCCAGTGACTATGATCGTGTTATGTTTGTTACATGGGCACATGGTAACCAAGGAAACACCAAACCTTATGAACCGAGTACCTGAAGCCGATCCGAACATACCAAGGACCAGCCTCCCTGCGATGTCCTAACCGGCAACCGACAAAATACCCAAAGTAGTTGGGAAAATGGAGTCGGCAAGCAATGGCTCTAAACCGACCTGTAACTGTTAGGGGATAACCCAACCCGGTGCATGTCAACAGCCGAATAAGTCATAGACCTGGCCACTTAGGGATCCGTGCAGCATGGGTCGAAGGTGTGTCCAAGCCGCCTCGTCCACCGCCGTTGCATGCTCCTTGAAAGTGCCGACCCGTACGTTGGCAGTGGGCCCTATGTTTATTCCACTGGGTAGAGCCATCTAGATTGCATGCGTCATGAGTGCCACATACACTACAATACAAAGACAATCGTCCCACATAGCACACTGATCTTGCGCGTTATCTTCATAGGCTCTTTGAACTGTTAGGAGGAACGATTACATGCGTCTCAATAAAAACTACCAGGAGGAATGATTGCATGCGTCTTCTGAAGCAGCCCCAAGGAAGCATATGGGAGAGGTCTGCGACGCCAGCTACCTGCAACCGACCACCAGAGGGATGGAACACACCACCAATAGGGTCGGCAAAGCTCAACGTGCATGGTGCATGGATGGAAGCCGACAACTCAGGCAGTGCGGACATGATCCTAAGAAACCATGACGGCAAGATCATCTTCTCATCATGTCGATACCTTTTTACATGTGCATGGAGGGAGCGACGCTCTCCCTCGAATGGACCACTTTGCCTTTCATAGTCAAGACATATTTTTTGACATTATCATAGTCAAGCCAAATAGACCCCCTATCTTCTCTTGCAGGGGAGATAAAACGCCTATTAGACTAGGGCTATGAGCATTTGATTTCTTTTGTTCGTTTTTTATAGCAAAGATAGCTAGGCTTTATTCACATGAAACAATGTTTACAGGTATTGCAAGAATATCATGTGGACTGCCTAACCAAATATGTCTTCCCGGGGAAAGGGAGACACCATACCTAGATATCTTATGAGCTTTGAAATTAGAAGCTCAAAATTCATGAATAAAAGTACATGAACTAAAACTTTTCTCCATCTGTTTAGCTTCTTTGATGCCCCCCCCCCACATGATCCAACATTGTTGTTGTGAATGCCATTGATCACTTCCTTGCTATCAGATGCAATATAGAGATGCCTCATTCCCAGCGATGAAGGATCGATCAACCCATGAATTACTAGGACCGATGAGCCCAAATATGTGTCGTCCCTATCGCGATAAACCGCTGTAGCAGAGCCAACATTATGATCCACTGAAACGCCCGCGTCAACATTCATCTTGATGCACCCCATAGGCGCGTGTAGCCATTTGTTCCTGCTCACCATCGGCACTACAGGGACTCGTGATTTATGTGGGGTGATTTGATCAAACTCCGATATGAACCTGTTAATGAACAAATGAGTAGAGAGGGGACTCTGGTGAATACCCTCATGAATTAACTTTCTTCTTGCCGTCCATATTGCCCATAAGGTTACTGTCATCCTTGTAAGCTTATCATGTGATAACACTTCCATCATAGAAAACAACCAGTTTATTTTGTTCGTAGGAACCAGAATAAGGTGAGCCATACTCTTGCCCAGTTGGGGCGGGCTCTCTCTCGAACCACTGTTTGGTTGCGAGGCCCACAGGAGATCAACACTTTATGCCAACAGAATTGTATTTGAACACCCCTAAAGAAAGAGATTGTACTTGAACAAATTAATTTGATTATGCGAAACCACGTGACATATGTGGCAAGCAATCCAAACACTTTAAGAAAAACTTGATTAATGCGATCTTTTACATTCGGAAAAAAAGGTAGTCGATCTCGGCGGAACGGCATGATTGGTCGAGCGAACAATTAGCCCAGGCTTCACGGACGAGAGGACAGGCACTGTGACGTGCGACAAATGGGGCGCACGCATGCATGCACGTGAGCGCACGGCCCAAGACACCCTCCGTTTTTTTAGTCTGCATATAATATTTGATCAAAGTCAAACTTTGTAAAGCTTGACTAACTTTATAAAAAAAATATCAACATTTACAATACTACATATATATGCTATGAAAATTAATTTCATGATGCATCTAACAATATTGATTACATATGATGAATTTTGATATTTTTTTAAACTTAGTCAAAGTTGATAAAGTTTGACTTTGATCAAATTTTATGTGAGACTAAAAAGCAACGGAGGAAGTACGATGCCGTCCTAGCTGTTTCCCGGTGCCGACCGACAGACGCGCGACCCATGAAATAGCTACAGAACAAAAAAAAATTGCGGGAAAAAATAGCTACAGAACATGACACGAAAGAACGAGCGTCAGCACGGTGTGATCAATCGATCGGTTCGTGACACGGACGGACTGACCGATCAGGTGGCTGGTGGCGCGCGGCACGCACGTACACGTGTACTGCTGCCGCCAGGGCCAGGCCAATCGAAGCACGCGCGACAACAAGTGGCACAGCACATGGGGCAACGCGCGCGCTAAGGTGTTGGTTGCTCCATGCACGGTGGACCGACGCAGGACGTACCTACGCGCGGGTGATCAACCGAGCAGGAGACGGTCGATCATTCATCGCCGACGTACGTAACGTACGTCCTTGTGACATGACGGAGACACGTCGATCGCCAGGTTGGTTCGCACGAAGAGCACAGCGGAACAGTACAGGCCGTGGTAAAGTTATTTCTTTGGTTTTCGGGGCGCGTGCATGTTTGCTCTGCTCCGCGCGCGCGTGTGAGAATGCGTTCTTTTAGCGAGACTGCCGTATGACGCACACCAGAGAGTAATATCATCTACAAAATCTGAAAGAAGAAAGCTAGGGCATCTTCATCCCAAATAACAACAGATTTATAATTATGAACATCTAATCAAGTTGCGCTTCACCCTATTAGCATCCATATAAGATAAGGAGAACGTTTACAATCGATGCGCCGGCAGAACTTTGTGCCGGTGCGCTGCACGCGCGCCACATGGACATGGGTCCCACACACGTCTTTGTCCCCAGCGCTGCTGGTCCATAGAAATCTATCCTTTTCATCGCCTTTCTTCCTTTTTTTCATTTGCTCGAGAGCTCGTTCGCCTGCATCGCTCCTTCCCTCTCGCATGTACTGTCGCATCCTAGCTTCGGCAAGGCGACCGCCGGCAGACCACCCCTGTGCTTTTCTTTTTCGTCTCTCGGCGAGCTTTTTTTCTCTTTTTTTCTATGAAGCTCCATGCGACGGCCTTCTCCCTCCTGATTCCCGACGACTCATATCTTCAGACATGGGCCATGGTCGACAACGGAGGAGCTTTCTACCCGGCCACATTGTGAGCTGCAAACGGCCACGATGTTTGCTGGTTGCAGCTTCCCCGCCACCTGGTTGCAACTTTTTTGTGCGTCGGTACCAGCAAATCGGAGGCAACAACGCAACCACTCTCTCGACCACCACAACAATTTCCGTGCCGGTTCCAGCTTTTTGGGGCCACGGTTCTAGCTCTTGGTGCCTATGTTCCCAGCATTGACGTCACGGGCTTTTCCAGCATCCCCGATGGCTGCTTCTAGCTTTTGGTGCCTACGGTTCCAACAGTTTTCCGTCAACAGTGATGGAGTTGAAGGGCTTTCCATCATCTGCTATCGCCAGTTCCAGCTATCCAATCTCCCGGTTTCAGCATCTGCTTTCGCCAGTTCCAGCATCGATCGGAGCTGGAACTGGCAGCTTGTTTTGCTACAACTGAGAATAGGAGCTGGAACTAGGCATATTTTTTGCTACAACCAGCCAGCTGAATGCTACAACCGGGAACTATTTTTGCTACCATCGACAACAGCCGAGTTGTGATGGCAACGACAATGACCGTCTTTTGCTGCAACCGTCTAGCCTATTGCTGGAATCGGCAAAATCATTGCTACAATCGACGATGGCGGCGATCATTTTTTGCTGCAACCAGATAGCCCAGTGCTACAACCGAAGACATCGGCAACTACCACTGCCGAAGGCGGTCGCCGTGTTTTTGCATCAACCAGCAAGAACGACAGCTACCTCCAGCGGCGGCGTGGGCCATTTTTTTGCTGCAACCGACAACTTCAACAGCTACCACCGGCAACCGGCATGACAACGAGCTACGCGGACGTTTCTGTGAGCGATGATGAGGAGGATAGTACCAGCGGCGGCGCGAGCTGTGGATCTGCGAACGATATAGCGTCGCGAGGTAGAGGATGAGCGTGATCTGTGTGGGGGGATTTCTCCCTCTTTTTTTGTCCACGAGGCGCTCCGCGAAATAGAGGATGAAAGCTAAGTACTCCCTCCGTTCCAAAATAGATGACCCAACTTTGTATTGAAGTTAGTACAAAGTTGGGTCGTCTATTTTGGAATGGAGGGAGTACGACCATGCCCGTACGATAGGCTGTGATCGAACGACTTAGAGGCGACCTGCCGAAAGTTTCGGCCGGCTGACCAACACCTAGTAGTCGCCTTAATCAGACATCTACAACTTCCTCTCATTTCTTCCCCCTAACCCTAAGCAGGTAGGGCAAACTTTCCCCTCCAAACTGCATCAGTGAGTCTGTGGATTCACATCCCCTCCGTCTGCCCCTCCGGCGGCCGATGGCGGGGAGAGGAATTCCGGTGGCTCCGCTCCGGATAGTAGTTTAGGTTAGGCTTTTTAGTCCCCGCAGGTGTGGCGCTCAGACAGATGGTGACACTTCTTTTTTGAGTTTGTCTTTCGGGCTTCAATCCCCCTCGAGTTCGGCCGTTTGGACTACGTCAATGAAGCTTCTACGTAGATTCATGTCGCTTTATTATCTATTCCAAGTTTTTCTCTTCCATTGGGTTCATTAGCTTTAGGAAAAATAGAAGCTACAGAAATGCTTTCTTCTAAAAGGCAAGACCTCCTTTGGTTTGTAGGAATTTATAGGAATTCTATAGGATAGGATTTGCAAAGGAAAAATTCCTTTGAAACCTTTGGTTTGTAGGAATGGATTACTATTCATGTATAGGATAGGAACCAATCCTTCACATTTTGGAGGGAAAAAACATTAGCTTAGACTCAATGAAAAAAATTCCTATCCTATGCATAAATGACATCTCTTTCTCTATAGGAATTGAGATGCATGTCATCTCACTTCCTATGATTTTCCTATTCCTAGAACATTTCTATCCTATGAACCAAAGGAGGCCTAAAGGCTCCGATCAAGGCATTGAACATTTTGCGAACATGTCGACGCCGGCTCCGGCTCTGCGCACCTGCTGGCACCTTTCTTCTTGGGACGCTAAGGTTAAGGTTTCTCGTCATGTGGCGAGATTTGGTGTTAGATGCTTTAGATCTATCGAAGGGGTCAACAATAACATCTGCGGCTCCATGGTGTTGGTCCTTAGGAGCATGTGTGCGAAGACTTCCGGGCTGTCATCGACAAGATCAAGCCGGCTCCAGTAGGGGAGCAATGAGATCGATGTGTCGGTGGCTCATTCTGGCGGTAATATTGGTCGTTGGGTGGTCTCGAAATCTTGATGTAATTTTTATTATGTTTGAGATACTTTGTACTTCTGGTGGACTTTTATAATCGATCTGATTCTTTTCGCAGAAAAAGACAGTGGTTAATCCCCCTGAGCCAATTCTTTTTTTCTGTGAGGTCCCTTGAGCCAATTCTTGGTGCTAGTTGGAAGTAGTTATCTAAAATAGTTGCGTAAGGACTCCAAAGCTCAATTCCACCGTTGCAAGATTGCATCAATTCCGAGGAATCTGATTTTGCCGCGATCTAATACATCCACTATAGTAAACCTGTTAATCTATGACAGATTTCTTCGCAAAATCCTATAAATTGTCTCAGGTGGGTGTCTCCATGACAATTCTATGGATTGGTCATGTATTAGTGTGATGACCCCCAAGTAAGGGGATTAATCGTAGTCCTTCCGATAAGTAAGAGTGTAGAACCCAATGAGGAGCAGAAAGAAATGACAAGTGATTTTCAGCAAGGTAATTTCTGCAAGCACTGAAATTGTCCGTAACGAGTAGTTTGATAGCAAGATAATTTGTAACATGTGACAAGTAATAATAGTAACAATAAGTGCAGCAAGGTATCCCAATCCTTTTTGTAGCAAAGTACATGCCATAACGATCTCTGAAATTAGGTAAAACATTCTCGAGGACGCACGAAATTTCATCTAGTCACTTTCATCATGTTGGTTTGATTCGCGTTCACTACTTTGATAATTTGATATGTTGGTGAACCGGTGCTTGGGTGCTATTCTTACTTGAACAAGCCTCCCACTTATGATTAACCCCCCTCGCAAGCATCCGCAACTACGAAATAAGAATTAAGGTAAAATCTAACCATGGCATTAGACATAAGGATCCAAATCAGCCCTTACGAAATAGCGCGTAAACTAAGGTTCAAGTTTCTATCACTCCATCATCTAATAACTACTCCACAATGCATTCCCTTAGGCCCAAAGATCTTGAAGTGTCATGTAGTCGACGTTCACATAACAACACTAAGGGAATCACAACATACATACCATCAAACATCGAATGAATATCAAATTGACATGATTACTTATGACGAGCTTCTCCCATGTCCTCAAGAACAAAAGCAACTACTCACACAACATATTTATGCTCAAGATCAGAGGAGTAATAAATATCATAATGGATCTGAACATATAATCTTCCACCAAATAAACCGTCTAGCATCAACTACAAGATGTAATCAACACTACTAGTCACACACATGTACCAATCTGAGGTTTTGATACAAAGGTTGAACAGAAGAGATGAACCAGGGTTTGAGATGAGATTGTGTTGTTGAATATGTTGATGAAGATTGGCCTCCCAAAGATGAGAGTGTTGTTGGTGATGATGATGACTTCGATTTCCCCCTCCTGGAGGGAAGTTTCCCCGGCGGAATCGCTACGCCGGAGAGCAAAAATGCTCTTGCCCAAGTTCTGCCTTGAGACTACGACGCTTCGTGCCGAAATTCCTCCCTTTATTTTTTCTAAGTCAAAAGACCTTATATACCAGAAGATGGGCACCAGAGGTGGGCCAGGTGGCCCACTACCCACCAGGGCGCGCCTTGAGGGGGTGGCGCACCCTGGTGCCTAATGGGCACCTGGGTGGCCCCCTCCGGTATTTCTTTCTCCAGTATTTTTTATATATTCCAAAATAATTCTCCGTAAAATTTCATGTCATTTGGAGATGTGCAGAATAGATATCTCTGACATATCTTTTTCAGGTCCAGAATTCCAGCTGCCGGTATTCTCCCTCTTTGTGTAAACCTTGCATATTATGAGAGAAAAGGCGTTAGAATTACCCACGAAGTATTATATTTCATAAAAAAACACTATAAATAACAGTAGGAAAACATGATGCAAAATGGACGTATCAACTCCCCCAATCTTCGACAACGCTTGTCCTCAAGCGAAAGCCGATATCGAAAATCATGTCCACATGCTTAGAGAGAGAGAGGTGTCGATAAAAACAAAACATGGACATAGTAGCATCATGCTTATTATTATAACAACAATAAACTTTATCATAAAACTTCTTATGAGCAAGTAACAATTCATCACAACATCGAAGTATAAAGCATATACTTTCTTGAAAACAAACAAACTATGTTCTCTGTCAACTTTGCAATTACAATTCATCATATTTTTAGGAAGGGTCTCGTATCAGAGCCCTTTGGCAAGTCCACATACTCAACCATCATTTAGTCTTCTGTGATTGCTAACACTCACAACATATATATGGAGCAAAAAGTTTTGGCCGAACACATAGGAAGATAGGGGCTTATAGTTTCGCCTCCCAACTTATTCACCTCAAGGGTAATGTACACAATAATAACTCATGATCACTAGTATCCAACTGGATATATGTGCCTAGGTATTTCCCCACCACATGATGCTTGCAAAAGAGAAAATAAAAAGGAATAGAGGAGAACACTTTAGACTCTTGCATAAAAAGTAAATACATAAAAGTATAAGATAGGTCCTTCGTAGAGGGAAGCGGTGGTCGTCATGCACTTATTAATTCTTTCATGAATTGCATCATTGACCAATGCTATGTTTGTCAACTTTCAATAAATTTTACCACTTATACTTTTCCTTATGTGATGTCATTACTTTCCATAAGATTAGCATTATGATCTTTTTCATTGTTTTCTTTATTTTGATTGAAACAAGAAAGTAAATAAGCAAAAACTCAAACTAAACTTTATTATATAACTCTCACTCGATTACATAGATAGATAGATCACGAAACTAGCACTCGAAAATAGATTATACTAAACTTTTATTCAACTAAATCATGAAATAACTAAGGATCGAGCTAAAAACTGTGAAGGTAATAAAAGTGATGGTGATACGATACCTGGGCATCTCCCCCAAGCTTGGTGATAGCCAAGGGGAGTGCCCATACCCGTGTACTCAAATCTCCTTCTTTGGTGATGATGATGGTGGTGTGGTGGGAGGATTGTCCTCCGGCTTCCATGACAAGGGTTCACCATCATAAGAGGATGCATGAGTCTCCCGAGTCCTGAAACTTGCAGCTAAACTCTGATGTCTACTACACAACTTTATTCTTGTAGACTCGTGTTGGGCCTCCAAGCGTAGAGTTTTGTAGGACAATAGCAATTTTCCCTCAAGTGGATGACCTAAGGTTTATCAATTCGTGGGAGGCATAGGATGAAGATGGTCTCTCTCAAACAACCCTTCAACCAAATAATAAAAAAATCTCTTGTGTCCCCAACCCAACAAATATAATGGTAAATTGTATAGGTGCACTAGTTCGGCGAAGAGATGGTGATACAAGTGTAATATGGATAGTAGATATAGATTTTTGTAATAGGAACAATAAAAACAGCAAGGTGGCAATTGCTAAAACAGAGCACAAACGGTATTGCAATGCTTGAAAATGAGGCCTAGGGTCCGTACTTTCGCGAGTGCAATCTCTCAAAAATGCTAATATTGGATCATATAACCATCCCTCTCAAGGAAATATTCCCTAGAGGCAATAATAAAGTAGTTATTTATAATTCCTTATATCATGATAAATTTTTATTATTCATGCTAGAATTGTATTAACCGGAAACTTGATACATGTGTGGATACATAGACAAAACTTAGTGTCCTTAGTAAGCCTCTACTAGACTAGCTCGTTAATCAAAGATGGTTAAGTTTCCTAACCATAGACATGTGTTGTCATTTGATGAACGGGATCACATCATTAGGAGGAGGATGTGATGGACAAGACCCATCCGCTAGCTTAGCATAATGATTGTCAAGTTTTATTGCTATTGCTTTCTTCATGACTTATACATATTCCCATGACAATGAGATTATGCAACTCCCGAGTACCGAAGGAACACCTTGTGTGCTATCAAATGTCACAACATAACTGGGTGATTATAAAGATGCTCTACAGGTGCCTCTGAAGGTGTTTGTTGGGTTGGCATAGATCAATATTAGGATTTGTCACTCCGTGTATCGGAAAGGTATCTCTGGGCCCTCTCGGTAATGCACATCACTATAAGCCTTACAAGCAATGTGAATAATGAGTTAGTTACGGGATGATGCATTACAGAACGAGTAAAGAGACTTGCCGGTAACGAGATTGAACTAGGTATGAGGATACCGACGATCGAATCTCGGGCAAATAACATACCGATGAAAAAGGGAATAATGTATGTTGTCATTACGGTACGATCGATAAAGATCTTCGTAGAATATGTGGGAACCGATATGAGCATCTAGGTTCCTCTGTTGGTTATTGATCGGAGAGGTGTCTCGGTCATGTCTACATATTTCTCGAACCCATAGGGTTCGCACGCTTAATGTTTGAGGACGATTTTGTATTATATGAGTTATGTGATTTGGTGACCGGATGTTGTTTGGTGTCTCGGATGAGATCACGGACATGACGAGGAGTCTCGAAATGGTCGAGAGGTAAATATTCATATATTGGACGATGATATTCGGACACCGGAAGTGTTCCGGGGGTACCGGGTGCATATCGGGTCACCGGAAGGGGTTTCGGGCATCCCCGTGCCAACTACATGGGCCTTAATGGGCCAAGAGGGGGACAGACCAGCCCCTAAGGGGCCGGTGCGCCCCTCCCATATAGGCTGGGCAAATTGGAGCATAAAAGGGAAAGGAGGAAAGGAAAAAGGGAATAGGATTCCCCCTTCCCCCTCTTCCCTTCCTACTCCGAATAGGAATAGGAAAGGGGGGATGCCAAATTGGGAGGACCCCAAGTAGGACTCCTACTTGGGGTGCCCCCTTGGCTGCCTCTCCTCCCCTCCAACCTACATATATGAAGGGGGGCACCGCTAGAACACACACCAACAATTGTTAGCCATGTGCGGCGCCCCCCTCCACAGTTTGCGCCTCCGGTCATATCTTCGTAGTGCTTAGGCGAAGCCCTGCGTGGATCACTTCACCATCACCGTCACCACTCCGTCGTGCTGACAGAACTCTCCCTCGACACTTTGCTGGATCAAGAGTTCGAGGTACGTCATCGAGCTGAACGTGTGCAGAACTCGGAGGTGCCGTTGTTGGGGAACGCAGTAATTTCAAAAAAAATTCCTACCCACATGCAAGATCTATCATGGTGATGCATAGCAACGACAGGGGAAGAGTGTTGTCCACGTACCCTCGTAGAAAGTAAGCAGAAGCATTATGGCAACGCGGTTGATGTAGTCGTACATCTTCATGACTCGACGATCCTAGTACCGAAAGTACGGCACCTCCGCGATCTGCACACGTTCGGCTCGATGACATCCCACGAACTCTTGATCCAGTTGAGTGTCGAGGGAGAGCTTCGTCAGCACGACGGCATGATGACGGTGATGATGAAGCTACCGGCTCAGGGCTTCGCCTAAGCACTACGACGATATGACCGAGGTGGATTATGGTGGAGGGGGGCACCGCACAAGGCTAAGGGATCAATGATCAACTTGTGTGTTCTAGGGTGCCCCCTGCCCCCATATATAAAGGAGCAAGGGGGGAGGCCAGCCGGCCCTTGTGGCGCGCCTGGAGAGGAGGAGTCCTCCTCCTAGTAGGAGTAGGACTCCCCTTTCCTAGTCCTACTAGGAGGGGGAAATGAAGAAGGAGAAGGGAGAAGGAAAGGGGGCGCCGCCCCCCTACCTAGTCCAATTCGGACTAGGGGGGGAGGGGCACACGGCCCTGCCTTGGCCATCCCTCTCTCTCCACTAAGGCCCATGTGGCCCATTAGTTCCCGGGGGGGGGGGGGGTTCCGGTAACCCTTCGGCACTCCGGTTTCCTCCGAAATCACCCAGAACACTTCCAGTGTCCGAATATAGCCGTCCAATATATCAATCTTTATGTCTCGACCATTTTGAGACTCCTCGTCATGTCTGTGATCATATCCGGGACTCCGAACTACCTTCGGTACATCAAAACACATAAACTCATAATACCGATCGTCACCGAACGCTAAGCGCGCGGACCCGATGGGTTCGAGAACTATGTAGACATGACCGAGACACGTCTCCGGTCAATAACCAATAGCGGAACCTGGATGTTCATATTTCTCCTACATATTCTACGAAGATCTTTATCGGTCAAACCGCATAACGATATACATTGTTCCCTTTGTCATCGGTATGTTACTTGCCCGAGATTCGATCGTCGGTATCTCAATACCTAGTTCAATCTCGTTACCGGCAAGTCTCTTTACTCGTTTCATAATGCTACATCCCGTAACTAACTCATTAGTTACATTGCTTGCAAGGCTTATAGTGATGTGCATTACCGAGAGGGCCAGAGAGACCTCTGTGATACTTGGAGTGACAAATCTTAATCTCGATCTATGCCAACTCAACAAACACCATCGGAGACACCTGTAGAGCATCTTTATAGTCACCCAATTACGTTGTGACATTTTATAGCACACTAAGTGTTCCTCCGGTATTCGGGAGTTGCCTGATCTCATAGTCACAGGAACATGTATAAGTTTTGGAGAAAGCAATAGCAACAAACTAAACGATCATCATGCTAAGCTAACGGATGGGTCAAGTCAATCACATCATTCTCTAATGATGTGATCCCGTTAATCAAATGACAACTCATGTCTATGGTTAGGAAACATAACCATCATTGATTCAACGAGCTAGTCAAGTAGAGGCATACTAGTGACATTCTGTTCGTCTATGTATTCACACATGTACTAAGTTTCCGGTTAATACAATTCTAGCATGAATAATAAACATTTATCATGATATAAGGAAATATAAATAACAACTTTATTATTGCCTCTAGGGCATATTTCCTTCAGTCTCCCACTTTCACTAGAGTCAATAATCTAGATTACATTGTAATGATTCTAACACCCATGGAGTCTTGGTGCTAATTATGTTTTGCTCGTGAGAGAGGCTTAGTCAACGGGTCTGCAACATTAAGATCCGTATGTATCTTGCAAATCTCTATGTCTCCCTCCTTGACTTGATTGCGGATGGAATTGAAGCGTCTCTTGATGTGCATGGTTCTGTTGTGAAATCTGGATTCCTTTGCCAGCACCAGTGTTGTCACAAAAGATTTTCATTGGACCCGATGCACTAGGTATGACACCTAGATCGGATATGAACTCCTTCATCCAGACTCCTTCATTTGCTGCTTCTGAAGCAGCTATGTACTCCACTTCACATGTAGATCCCGCCACGACGCTCTGCTTGGAACTGCACCAACTGACAGCTCCACCATTTAATAAAAATATCTATCCGGTTTTTGACTTAGAGTCATCCGGATCAGTGTTAAAGCTTGCATCGACGTAACCGTTTACGACGAGCTCTTTGGAACCTCCATAAACGAGAAACATATCGTTAGTCCTTTTCAGGTATTTCAGGATGTTCTTGACCGCTGTCCAGTGATCCACTCCTGGATTACTTTGGTACCTCCCTGCTAAACTAATAGCAAGGCACACATCAGGTCTGGTACACAACATTGCATACATGATAGAAACTATGGCTGAAGCATAGGGAATGACTTTCATTTTCTCTCTATCTTTTGCAGTGGTCGGGCATTGAGTCTGACTCAACTTCACACCTTGTAACACAGGCAAGAACCCTTTCTTTGCCTGGTCCATTTTGAACTTCTTCAAAACTTTATCAAGGGATGTGCTTTGTGAAAGTCCAATTAAGCATCTTGATCTATCTCTATAGATCTTGATGCCCAATATATAAACAGCTTCACCGAGGTCTTTCATTAAAAAACTCTTATTCAAATATCCTTTTATGCTATCCAGAAATTCTATATCATTTCCAATCAAAAATATGTCATCCACATATAATATCAGAAATGCTACAGAGCTCCCACTCACTTTCTTGTAAATACAAGCTTCTCCAAAAGTCTGTATAAAGCCATATGCTTTGATCACACTATCAAAGCATATATTCCAACTCCGAGAGGCTTGCACCAGTCCATAAATGGATCACTGGAGCTTGCACACTTTGTTAACACCTTTTGGATCGACAAAACCTTCTGGCTGCATCATATACAACTCTTCTTTAAGATATCCATTAAGGAATGCAGTTTTGACATCCATTTTCCAAATTTCATAATTATAAAATGCGGCAATTGCTAACATGATTCGGACGGACTTAAGCATCGCTACAGGTGAGAAGGTCTCATCATAGTCAATTCCTTGAACTTGTCGAAAACCTGTTGCAACAAGTCGAGCTTTGTAGATAGTAACATTACCGTCAGCGTCAGTCTTCTTCTTGAAGACCCATATATTCTCTATGGCCTGCCAATCAACGGGAAAGTCAACCAAAGTCCACACTTTGTTCTCATACATGGATCCCATCTCAGATTTCATGGCCTCAAGCCATTTTGCAGAATCTGGGCTCATCATCGCTTCCTCATAGTTCGTAGGTTCGTCATGGTCAAGTAACATGACCTCCAGAACAGGATTACTGTACCACTCTGGTGCGGATCTCACTCTGGTTGACCTACGAGGTTCGGTAGTAACTTGATCAGAAGTTTCATGATCATCATCATTAGCTTCCTCACTTATTGGCATAGGAATCACTGGAACTGATTTCAGTGATGAACTACTTTCCAATAAGGGAGCAGGTACAATTACCTCATCAAGTTCTACTTTCCTCCCACTCACTTCTTTCGAGAGAAACTCCTTCTCTAGAAAGGATCCATTCTTAGCAACGAATATCTTGCCTTCGGATCTGTGATAGAAGGTGTACCCAACAGTCTCCTTCGGGTATCCTATGAAGATACATTTCTCCGATTTGGGTTCGAGCTTATCAAGTTGAGGCTTTTTCACATAAGCATCGCAGCCCCAAACTTTAAGAAACAACAACTTGGGTTTCTTGCCAAACCACATTTCATAAGGCGTCGTCTCAACGGATTTAGATGGTGCCCTATTTAACGTGAATCCAGCTGTCTCTAAAGCATAACCCCAAAATGATAGCGGTAAATCAGTGAGAGACATCATAGATCGCACCATATCTACTAAAGTGTGATTACGACGTTCGGACACACCATTACGCTGTGGTGTTCTGGGTGGCGTGAGTTGCGAAACTATTCCGCATTGTTTCAAATGAAGACCAAACTCGTAACTCAAATATTCTCCTCCAGGATTAGATCATAGAAACTTTATTTTCTTGTTACGATGATTTTCCACTTCACTCTGAAATTCTTTGAACTTTTCAAATGTTTCAGATTTATGTTTCATTAAGTAGATATACCCATATATGCTCAAATCATCTGTGAAGGTGAGAAAATAACGATATCTGCCGCGAGCCTCAATGTTCATCGGACCACATACATCAGTATGTATGATTTCCAATAACTCTTTTGCTCGCTCCATTGTCCCGGAGAATGGAGTTTTAGTCATCTTGCCCATGAGGCATGGTTCACAAGTACCAAGTGATTCATAATCAAGTGATTCCAGAAGTCCATCAGAATGGAGTTTCTTCATGCGCTTTACACCAATATGACCCAAACGGCAGTGCCATAAATAAGTTGCACTATCATTATCAACTCTACATCTTTTCAGGAATCACTTTCATAAATAAGTTGCACTATCATTTGATATACACTATCATTACCAATAAACTGAGTGCCATAAATAAGTGTTGATGGTCAACTCATCAAGTGAATAACCGTTTCACATCAAACAAGATCCAGATATAATGATCATGCTCAACGCTGGCACCAAATAACAATTATTTAGGTCTAAAACTAATCCCAAAGGTAGATGTAGAGGTAGCGTGCCGACGGCGATCACATCGACTTTGGAACCATTTCCCACGCGCATCGTGACCTCATCCTTAACCAATCTTCGCTTAATCCGTAGCCCCTGTTTCGAGTTGCAAATATTAGCAACAGAACCAGTATCAAATACCCAAGTGCTACTGCGAGCGTTAGTAAGGTACACATCAATAACATGTATATCAAATATACCTTTCACTTTGCCATCCTTCTTCTTCGCCAAATACTTGGGGCAGTTCTACTTCCAGTGACCAGTCCCTTTGCAGTAGAAGCACTCAGTTTCAGTCTTAGGTCCAGACTTGGGCTTCTTCACTTGAGCAGCAACTGGCTTGCTGATCTTCTTGAAGTTCCCCTTCTTCCCTTTACCCTTTTTCCTGAAACTAGTGGTCTTGTTGACCATCAACACTTGATGCTCCTTCTTGATTTCTACCTCCGCAGCCTTTAGCATTGCGAAGAGCTCGGGAATAGTCTTATCCATCCCTTGCATATTATAGTTCGTCATGAAGCTCTTGTAGCTTGGTGGTAGTGATTGAAAACTCTGTCATTGACACTATCATCAGGAAGATTAACTCCCAGCTGAGTCAAGTGGTTGTGGTACCCAGACATTCTGAGTATATGTTCACTAGCAGAACTATTCTCCTCCATTTTGCAGCTGTAGAACTTATTGGAGACTTCATATCTCTCAATCCGGGCATTTGCCTGAAATATTAACTTCAACTCCTGGAACATCTCATATGCTCCATGACGTTCAAAACGTTGTTGAAGTCCCGGTTCTAAGCCGTAAAGCATGGCACACTGAACTATCGAGTAGTCATCAGCTTTGCTCTGCCAGGTGTTCACAACATCTGGCGTTGCTCCTGCAGCGGGTTTGTCACCTAGCGGTGCTTCCAAGACATAATTCTTCTATGCAGCAATGAGGATAATCCTCAAGTTAAGGACCCAGTCCGTGTAGTTGCTACCATCATCTTTCAACTTTGCTTTCTCTAAGAACGCATTAAAATTCAACGGAACAACAACACGGGCCATCTATCTACAACAACATAGAGATGCAAAATACTATCAGGTACTCCCTCCGTTTCTTTTTAGTCTGCATATAAGGTTTGGTCAAAGTCAAACTTGGTAAAGTTTGACTAGCTTGATATTAAGAAATATCAACATTCACAATACGAAATCCATATTTTCAGATGCACCATGAAATGTATTTTCATATTATATAGTTTTAATATTGTAGATGTTCATATTTTTTAATATAAATTTGGTCAAATTTTGTGTAGTTTGACTTTGACCAAAACTTATACGCGGAGTAAAAAGAAACGGAGGGAGTACTAAGTTCATGATAGATTAAAGTTCAATTAATCGAATTACTTAAGAACTCCCACTTAGATAGACATCCCTCTAATCATCTGAGTGATCACGTGATCCATATCAACTAAACATGTCCGATCATCACGTGAGATGGAGTAGTTTTCAATGGTGAACATCACTATGTTGATCATATCTACTATATGATTCACGCTCGACCTTTCAGTCTCAGTGTTCCAAGGCCATATCTGCATATGCTAGGCTGGTGAAGTTTAACCCGAGTATTCCGCGTGTGCAAAACTGGCTTGTACCCGTTGTATGTGAACGTAGAGCTTATCACACCCGATCATCACATGGTGTCTCGGCACGACGAACTGTGGCAACGGTGCATACTCAGGGAGAACACTTATACCTTGAAATTTAGTGAGAGATCATCTTATAATTCTACCATCGAACTAAGCAAAATAAGATGCATAAAGGATAAACATCACATGCAATCAATATAAATGATATGATATGGCCATCATCATCTTGTGCCTTTGATCTCCATCTCCAAAGCACCGTCATGATCATCATCGTCACTGGTATGACACCTTGATCTCCATCTAAGCATGGTTGTCGTCTCGCCAACTATTGCTTCTACGACTATCGCTACCGCTTAGTGATAAAGTAAAGCAATTACATGGCGATTGCATTTCATACAATAAAGCAACAACCATATGGCTCCTGCCCGTTGCCGATAACTGTGTTACAAAACATGATCATCTCATACAATAAAATTTAGCATCATGTCTTGACCATATCACATCACAACATGCCCTGCAAAAACAAGTTAGACATCCACTACTTTGTTGTTGCAAGTTTTACATGGCTGCTACGGGCTGAGCAAGAACCATTCTTACCTATGCATAAAAAACCACAACGCGGTATAGTGATTGCTTTTTGATCTTCAGAAAGAACCCTGTTCATTGAATCCGATGCAACTAAAGTTGGAGAAACTGACACCCACCAGCCACCTGCGTGTGAAGCACGTCGGTAGAACTAGTCTCGTGTAAGCGTACGCGTAATGTCGGTCTGGGCCGCTTCATCCAACAATACCATCGAATCAAGAATCAACTAGTGACGGCAAGCAATATGTATATACCCATGCCCACAAATCCTTTGTGTTCTACTCATGCATATAACATCTACGCATAAACCTGGCACGGATGCCACTATTGGGAACGCGGTAATTTCAAGAAATTTCCTATGCACATGCAAGATATATCATGGTGATGCATAGCAATGAGAGGGGAAGAGTGTTGTCCACTGTCACACCCTCGATGCGACTATATCTCCCACGTGTCGAGGCACGACTTAGAGGCATAATCGCATTGAAGGCATATGTCGCAAGTTAGGCAATCTTCACAACATCCCATGTAATATAAATAATAAAGGGGAGATAACATAGTTGGCTTACACTCGCCACGTCAATCAAGTACATAAATAACATTACATCATCCAAACACTCATGGCCCGACTACGGCGCCAAAATGAAAGAGAACCCAACATGCGACAACGGTCCCGTTCACCCCCAACTGGGCACCACTACTGATCATCGGGAAAGGAAACATAGTAACGTTGAGAGTCTTCGTCGAACTCCCACTTGAGCTCGTACGCGTCTCCTGGAGCGGAATCATCAGGCACTGCATCTGGTGTAATAGTAATCTGTGAGCCACAAGGACTCAACAATCTCTGACCCTCGCGATCAAGACTATTTAAGCTTATAGGTAAGGCAAGGTAAATATAGATGGAGCTGCAGCAAGTGACTAGCATATATGGTGGCTAACTTATTCGCAAAAGAGAGCGAGAAGAGGAGGCAAAGCGCGAGCGAGAAACTAGAGAACAACCTGTGAAAACATTACTCCAACACCGTGTCCACTTCCCGGACTCCGCCGAGAAGAGGCCATCACGGTAACACACTCAGTTGATTCATTTTAATTAAGTTAAGGTTCAAGTTATCTACAACCGGACATTAACAAATTCCCATGTGCCCATAACCACGGGCACGGCTTTCGAAAGTTCAAATCCCTGCAGGGGAGTCCCAACTTAGCCCATGACAAGCTCTCACGGTCAACGAAGGAATAGACCTCCTCCCAAGACGTTCTGATCAGACTCGGTATCTCGGTAATTCAAGACACTTCGACAGGTTAAAACAAGACCAGCAACACCGCCCGAATGTGCCGACAAATCCCGATAGGAGCTGCACATATCTCTTTCTCAGGGCACACTCAGATTGTCCTAGGTACGGGTAGGCCAGCCCAGAGTTGCCCCTGGTGGCCACCGGTAGCTGACAGGTGGACCAACACTCAGAGGAGCACTAGCCCGGGGAGGGGGGGTTAAAATAATGATGACCCTTGAGTCTGCAGAACCCAAGGGAAAGAAAAGGCTAGGTGGAAAATGGTAAAACCAAGATTGGGCATTGCTGGAAAAGCTTTAATCAAGGCGAAATATCAAGGGGTTACCATTATAACCCAACCGCGTAAGGAACGCAAAAATCCGGGAACATAACACCAATATGACAGAAACTAGGGCGACATGAGTGGAAAAAAACACTAAGCGAGAGGCCGAGCCTTCCACCCTTTACCAAGTATATAGATGCATTAAGATAACATAGCAATATAATGATATCCCAACAAGTAAATAAATGTTCCAACAAGGAACGGCCTCCAATCTTCACCTGCAACTAGCAACGCTATAAGAGGGGCTGAGCAAAGCGGTAATATAGCCAATCAACGGTTTGCTAGGAAATGGTGGGTTAGAGGTTTGACATGGCAATTTGGGAGGCTTGCAAGCGAGTGGTAGGCATCGTAGCAATGGCATAGCAAAAGAGCGAGCAGACTAGCATAGCAAAGATAGTAGTGATTTCGAGGGTATGATCATCTTGCCTGCACAGTTGTCAGAGTTGACTGGATCCTCAAAGCAAACTCAACGGGCTCCTCATTAGCGAACTCGTCTCCCGGCTCTACCCAAACAAGACAAACAAGCAACAATGATACAATCAACCACGCGCAAACTCAAACAACACAATGCAAAGATGATATGCTATGCGGGATGCGATGCGGGATGCAAAATGCAAGATATGACAGGATATGCAAGAACCTGGCCTCAACTTGGAAAACCAAGTGTGCCACTGGAAAGATGAGATGAAATCGCTTGAAAACGATATAAATAACGACGGAATCGGAGTTACGGTATGGAAATGGCAAGCGATTCAAAAATGACACCGGTCTGTGATTTACAGCAAGTAGGCATCTAAATGCAAAGAGATGAACATGCTACAGCACCCAAACATGACAACAAAATACATGGCAAGGATGCACACAAGATCTTAACAAAAGTCTAGCACTGAGCTACGGCCAATTCATCCACTAACAGGTTCGAACAAGCATGACAAAAATGCAAATGGCATACAGATCTCAGACTTAGTGAAATTAACACTTGTCTGGAATTCCAGATCAGGTAGTCCGCTTCGGAGCAACAAAACTACATGCTACAGGACCTGAACATGGCAAAGTAAAACATGGCATGGATCTACTCAAAGAGCTTAACAAAAGTCCCTTAGTTACCTTGAGCCAAAAGGGATCAGAAAATACAATTGCAAGCATGTGAACATCGCAAAAACATAATCAGTTTTCAGACTTGGTGAAAACTGACACATGTTGAAATATAACTCAAGTAGGCATGTCGACGAGCTCGATGCACTCACTACGGTGCAAGTCATGGCCAGACAAGAATACCTCCATCAAGAAGGCACAAAATGCAAGCTAGACATGGCAAGAACAATAGCATAGCATGCACGGATCAACTACAACATCACCGGTAAAATTGCAAACAAGTTGACAATCTGCCCAGATTCGCAAAGTAGCAAAAATAGAGCTCGATTGACTCAAGCTAGGGTGCTCCACAATTACAATAAAAGACATGGATGGATAGAGCACTATAAGAATAACAAAACATCCTTACTGATCATCCTCAAAAGAGGCACGGATCACTAGGAAACAACATGAACATATGGCATCATGAGATAAACAGCTCCAGGACTTAGTGAAATCACCAAGTCCCTGAAAACAGAATTATCAAGTGCACCACTTTGCAAGCTTGCACAAGTCACTACACACATCACAAAAATACATGTGTTGCACCTCTGGAAAGATGGCAAAACCCTTAACAAAACATATGTAGAACTCATGGGCATAGCATGCACACATTATTCATGGCAAAAATGACAAAAGTGCTAAACGGAGTAGCAGATCTGACAATTAACTCAAGTAGCCCTCATCTAACAGCATTTCAGGCATCAAGATGAGCTCAAATGAAAATGATGCAATGGAATGAAATGATGTACTCTCTGAGATGAACATTTTGATATGCTCTATGCATGAATCGGAGCTACGGATGCAAAGTTACGGGGCTATGAACATGTGCATATGGACTGAGAATATCAGGGACTTAGTAAAAAAACAACCCCACATCTAGGGTTTGACCGGCGCGGAATCCGAGGCGGGGCCGGCGCGCACTGTTCACGCCGGAGTTCGTCGCCGACGTTGCCGGAGTGGAGAGGAGAGACCGGGCCGGGGCCGGCGGTGGCGGGCGGCGGCCGGGCGAGGCGGCGACGGCGGCGCGAGGCGGCGGCCGGGAGGCGGCGGCGCGCAGGCCGGGAGGTGGCGGCGCGGTGGCTCGGGCCGCGGGGGCCCTCCCTGGGCCTGGCGTGCCGCGGCGGCGGGGACGGCGGCTGTGGCCACGTGGCGGCGCGGGAGAGGCGGAGCGGACGCGTCCGGTCCGTCCCGGACACGTCCGGCGGAGGCAGTGGATGGATCTAGGGTTAGGGGGAAGAGTGGAACCGCGAATTTGAAGGAGGGGGTCTATATATAGGCATAGAGGGAGCTAGGAGAGTCCAAATGAGGTGCAGTTTTCGGCCACGCGATCATGATCGAACGATCTAGATGATGGAGCAGAGTTAGGTGGGTTTTGGGCCAAATTGGAGGGGTGTTGGGGTGCAACACACACGAGGCCTTTTCGGTCCCTCGGTTAACCGTTGGAGTATCAAACGAAGTCCAAATGGTACGAAACTTGACAGGCGGTCTACCGGTAGTAAACCAAGGCCGCTTGGCAAGTCCCGGTCCAATCCGGAAATGTTTAATCCCCACACACGAAAGAAGGCTAGAAATGACCACCGGAGGAGAACGAAGCGCCGGAATGCAAAACGGACAACGGGAAAAATGCTCGAATGCCTGAGACGAGCACTTATGCAAATGCAATGCACATGATGACATGATATGAGATGCATGACAACGATAACAACACACGGAGACAAAACCCGAACCCGAGGAAATAAATATAACTTAACGCCGAAAACGGCAAGAGTTGGAGTACAAATAGGGAAAGCTATATCCGGGGTGTTACAACACTCCACCACTACGAAAGGATCTCGTCCCGAGATCTAGGACTGAAAGAACGCTGGGTACTCAGAACGGAGGTGATCCTCGCGTTCCCAGGTAGCTTCACGGTCGGAATGGTGTGACCACTTGACTTTGAGAAATTTGATTGACTTGTTGCGAGTCTTGCGTTCAGTCTCTTCAAGAATAGCAACTGGGTGCTCACGATAAGAGAGATCTTCTTGGAGCTCAATGTCCTCGAAGTTGACGGTGCGGTCAGGAGTCTTGAAGCACTTTCGAAGCTGAGAGACATGGAACACGTCATGAACATTTGCAAAGATTGAAGGAAGCTCGAGTTGATAGGCGAGGTCGCCTCTCTTGCTGACAATCTTGAAAGGTCCCACGTATCTAGGAGCAAGCTTCCCTTTGATACTGAAGCGACGAGTACCTTTTATAGGAGAGACGCGGAGGTAAACATGATCTTCGATCTCGAAAGCCAAATCACGGTGCTTACTATCATAGTAGCTCTTCTGGCGGGATTGGGCTGCTTTGAGGTTATCATGAATGACTTTGCACATTTCTTCTGCCTCTATGATTAAGTCATTACCCAAAAGCTGACGTTCACCAGTTTCAGACTAGTTGAGAGGGGTACGGCACTTCCTGCCATACAGAATTTCAAAAGGGGCCTTGCCCGAACTTGCTTGAAAACTGTTGTTGTAGGAGAATTCAGCATAAGGAAGACAATCCTCCCACTTCATGCCGAAGGAGATTACACAAGCCATGAGCATATCTTCAAGAATCTGGTTGACACGCTCGACTTGACCGCTAGTTTGAGGATGGAAAGCTGTGCTGAAGCGGATGTTAGTGCCCATGGCCTTCCGGAAAGAATCCCAAAACTTCGAGGTAAAGATGCTGCCACGGTCTGAAGAGATCACTTGAGGAATATCGTGCAGAGAGACAATTCGAGAGGTATAGAGTTCCGCCAATTGAGCTGCAGTGATTGACTCTTTGATAGGTAGAAAGTGAGCCACTTTGGTGAGTTTGTCGATGACAACGAATATAGCATCATTGCCACGCTTGGACTTTGGAAACCCAGTCACGAAGTCCATTTCAATGTGGTCAAACTTCCATTCTGGAATGGCAAGAGGTTGGAGGAGACATGCTGGCCTTTGGTGTTCTGCCTTCACTCTTCTGCAGACATCACATTCATTCACGAATTGAGCAATCTCGCGCTTCATTCGAGTCCACCAATAAGCTTGCTTGAGGTCCTGATACATCTTCGTGCTCCCAGGGTGGATGGAGAGGAGAGAATTGTGAGCCTCGTTCATGATCACTTTACGGAGGTCACCTTTGGGTACAACAATACGATCCTCGAAGAAGAGAGTGTCCTTGCTTGAGGTCCTGATACATCTTCGTGCTCCCAGGGTGGATGGAGAGGAGAGAATTGTGAGCCTCGTTCATGATCACTTTACGGAGGTCACCTTTGGGTACAACAATACGATCCTCGAAGAAGAGAGTGTCCTTGCTTGAGGTCCTGATACATCTTCGTGCTCCCAGGGTGGATGGAGAGGAGAGAATTGTGAGCCTCGTTCATGATCACTTTACGGAGGTCACCTTTGGGTACAACAATACGATCCTCGAAGAAGAGAGTGTCCTTGTCATCAAGGCGGTAGCACTTGTACTTGGACTGACTCTTGGCAATCCCAATCTTCACCTTTTTCACCATAGCATCAAGAAGCTAGGCTTGGCGAATCTGGTCTTCCAAGGTAGGACAAACTTGAAGGTTGGCGAGGAAACCTAGAGGAACAATTTGCAGATTAAGTTTGCGGAAAGCTTCATAAAGCTCGGGTTGATAAGGCTTAAGAATCAGACTGTTGCAGTAAGCTTTCCTGCTCAATGCGTCAGCAATCACATTAGCCTTGCCTGGAGTATGCTCGATACTCGGATTATACTCTTGAATCATTTCGACCCATCGAGTTTGCCTGAGGTTGAGATTAGGCTGAGTGAAGATGTACTTGAGACTCTTGTGATCAGTGAAAATGTCCACTTTTCTTCCTAATAGAAGATGTCTCCAAGTCAACAGAGCATGCACAACTGCCGCCAACTCGAGATCATGAGTGGGGTAGTTCTTCTCATTAGGCTTCAACTGGCGAGATGTATAAGCAACAACTTTCTTCTCTTGCATCAATACTACGCCAAGACCTTGGAGAGAGGCATCACAAAAGACCTCGTACGGCTTGGATTCATCAGGCGGAGTCAGAACTGGAGCAGTGGTCAATTTCTCTTTCAAAGTGTTGAAAGCAATATCACACTCCGGAGACCAAACGTACGTGACGTGCTTCTGAAGAAGATTAGAGAGAGGCTTCGCGATCTTAGAAAAGTTTTCAACGAATCTTCGGCAATAGCTTGCGAGACCGAGGAAGCTACGGAGTTGCTTCACGTTCTAAGGAGGTTCCCAATTCACAATTGCAGACACCTTCTAAGGATTCACGGCGATGCCCTTGGCGGAGATGATATGACCAAGATAAAGAACCTCATCGAGCCAAAATTCACACTTGGAGAACTTGGCGTAGAACTGATGTTCCCTGAGCTTATCGAGTACCAAACGCAAGTGCTTGGCATGATCTTCCTTGTTCTTGGAGAAAACCAGAATGTCGTCGAGATAGACCAAAACGAAGTCATTGGTGTAGGCGTTGAAGATGAAGTTCATCATGCGAGAGAACGTCGGAGGAGCGTTGACGAGGCCAAAAGACATGACAGTGTATTCATATGAACCAAAGCTTGTCCTGAAAGCCGTCTTGGGAATATCTTGCTCACGAATTCGAATCTGATGATAACCCATACGGAGATCAAGCTTGGAGAATACTCGAGCACCTTTGAGTTGTTCGAACAGCTCATTGATGTTGGGAAGTGGATATTTGTTCTTGATAGTCTTCTTGTTCACTGGACGGTAATCAACACAAAGTTGGTCTGTTCCATCCTTCTTCTTCACAAAAAGAACACCACAACCCCACGGAGAAGAACTAGGCCGGATGAGACCCATTTTCTCTTGAATATCGAGTTGCTTCTTCAACTCCTTCAACTCTTCAGGTCCGAGCTTGTAAGGACGTTTGCACACAGGTTCCGTGCCGGGCTCAAGATCAATAACATATTCAACTGGCCGGTGCGGAGGCATTCCTGGGAGCTCTTCTGGAAAGACGTCTTGATATTCGCAAACGACTGGAATTTGAGAGATGGCATCCAATTCACCCTTCTCATTGAGAGAAAACAGACGGATAGTATCATCACGAGCGGCAAAGACAATTACATCCTCAGACGAATGAGTCAATTGAATCTGCCTGGCTGCACAATCAAGCTGAGCCTTGTGCTTAGAAAGCCAATCCATCCCGAGAATAAGATCAATATCTGAGTCACCGAGAACCGTAGGAGAAGCCAAGAACTTGTAGTCACCCAAAGTGATAGAAACATCCGGAACGATGGAGTTAGCCTGCATGCGCTTACCGGGAGAGACAACTGCTAAAGGACTAGGCAAAACTTGCGAAACCAAATCATGCCTATTTGTAAACGGTCTCGAGATGAAGCAATGTGATGCACCAGTGTCAAAAAGAACTTTTGCAGGAATATCATTAACAGGAAGGTTACCCATGATGACATCTGGTGAGTCCTCTGCCTGAGCTGCATTCAGCAAGTTGACCTTGGCGGACTTGGGGTAATGCTTGACCACAACTGTACTTGCTGATCTGACAGGAGGAGGAGGAGGAAGACGCCTCTGGTTGAAACACTTGTTGGCATAGTGACCCTTCTGTTGGCACTTGTTGCACGTGACCTCAGAAAGCGGACGGCGATACGGAGCACTCGATCTTGGAGCTTGAGACGAAGTCTTGTTCTGAAAGCCAGGGTTGGGTGGGTGGGAATAACCACTGCCACCTTTGCTCTTCTGCTGATACGGCTGATGGAACGGAGGAGGAGGAAGCCAATACTTCTGCTGCTTGGCCACTTGAGTAGAGGAAGAAGGAGTAACATCTCTGACTCGCTTCTTGGAAGCATCGCACCTCAACTGAGCAGCCTCTTGCTTCAGTGCCATGTTGTAGAACTCATCGTATCTCAAGGGCTCGAAGAGAACAAGAGCTAGCTGGATTTCTTCTCTGAGACCACCCCTGAACTGGTATATCATGCTCTTCTCATCAGGGATGTCCTGCTTGGCAAAGCGGGCGAGCTTCTGGAACAACTTGTTGTAGTCATAGACAGACAAAGAGCCTTGCTTCAGATTGCGGAATTCCTCACGCTTGCTTTCAACCATGCTCTGGGGAATATGATGAGCTCGGAAATCTCGATGGAAATCATCCCAAGTGATAACACGTCCACCTCGGGAATCCTTCTACTGCTGGAACCATTCTGTAGCTTGATCTTTGAGTTGGAAGGAAGCGAACTTGACAAAGTCCTCAGGCCTGACGTTACTGCACTCGAAATGCTTACACAGATCCACAAGCCAATCGTCAGCATCGGTTGCCTCAACACAATTGCTGAAAGTCTTTGGCCCGTTAGCAAGGAACTGGTTGAGTGTAGCAAAGTGATTCTGATTGCTGCCTTGATTCCCTTGGTTGCCTTGATTGCGCTCTTGAAGAATTTGCATGATCAGCTGTGTGTTTGCATTGGTTGCGGCCATCATAGCTTGCCATGCCTCTGGAGGAGGTGGAGGTGGTGGCGGATCAAGATTCGGAGTCGTGCGCGTTGGAGGAGCCATCCTGAAGAGGTTGACCACCATTAGCACATTGCCAGACAAATTATGAAGCTGAATCCAACGGAATGAAAATTGCAACATATAGTCTTCACATCCGAAAAAAATGAACGAACGCATTCCTCTTGAAATGGTCACATATCCATAAATTGAGAAGCCACGTAGAATTAAGGTAGAGAAATAAATCAACAAGGTACGGATGAAGAATGAATAATCGGTAAGAAATCCCAATCTCAAACCAATATCCGTGGAAGAAGAACTAGAGCTACTAGAGTTCCCACCTATGAAACTCCCAAACCTTTCCGGTTATGCAATCAGGTGTTGGGGATACAGGGGAAGCATAATATCTCACCCAAACTAGCAAATCCTACATCCATCTGTATCCATCCTTCAACACATAACCAAGAAACCTTCGGAAACCATCTACCACAACCTTCGAAAAGCATCCATTATACAAGTTATGGCGATACTCCCGAACTCCCGCCCCAGTACTGGGTGGCGTCGAGGTTATCTCACCAACGAACTGCATAAAAGAGATTTTCAATATCGGCGTACTAAACTCAGGTATTCCAAAACTGCAACGATAAAATTATGATGACAACACCTCAGAGCTCAACTCCCCGGGACACTTCCACTAAACCCCTGACAGGAGGCACCAAGACAATGTTCTCATCATAAAACCATCGGAACGATTCCAAGATACCCGCGTGATCCTAAATTTTTTTAGTGAAATTTGAGAAGAGAAGAGTCAAAACTCTATGTCAGGATGCCTTACCAGAGCGATGAGGAGACTGGGAAGTAAAAAGAATTCCTAAACTCTCCGATATATAATTCCTAAAGACTCAAAACATTTTTCTAGACACAACTCGGCCGCTAAAAACGATCAAGCAATGGGGCACCTAAGGTCGGGGAAGGCTCTGATTACCAACTTGTCACACCCTCGATGCGACTATATCTCCCACGTGTCGAGGCACGACTTAGAGGCATAATCGCATTGAAGGCATATGTCGCAAGTTAGGCAATCTTCACAACACCCCATGTAATATAAATAATAAAGGGGAGATAACATAGTTGGCTTACACTCGCCACGTCAATCAAGTACATAAATAACATTACATCATCCAAACACTCATGGCCCGACTACGGCACCAAAATAAAAGAGAACCCAACATGCGACAACGGTCCCGTTCACCTCCAACTGGGCACCACTACTGATCATCGGGAAAGGAAACATAGTAACGTTGAGAGTCTTCGTCGAACTCCCACTTGAGCTCGTACGCGTCACCTGGAGCGGAATCATCAGGCCCTGCATCTGGTGTAATAGTAATCTGTGAGCCACAGGGACTCAGCAATCTCGCACCCTCGCGATCAAGACTATTTAAGCTTATAGGTAAGGCAAGGTAAATATAGGTGGAGCTGCAGCAAGTGACTAGCATATATGGTGGCTAACTTATTCGCAAAAAAGAGCGAGAAGAGGAGGCAAAGCACAAGCGAGAAACTAGAGAACAACCTGCGCAAACATTACTCCAACACCATGTCCACTTCCCGGACTCCGCCGAGAAGAGACCATCACGGTAACACACTCAGTTGATTCATTTTAATTAAGTTAAGGTTCAAGTTATCTACAACCGGACATTAACAAATTCCCATGTGCCCATAACCGCGGGCACGGCTTTCGAAAGTTCAAATCCCTGCAGGGGAGTCCCAACTTAGCCCATGACAAGCTCTCACGGTCAACGAAGGAATAGACCTCCTTCCAAGACGTTCCGATCAGGCTCGGTATCTCGGTAATTCAAGACACTTCGACAGGTTAAAACAAGACCAGCAACACCGCCCGAATGTGCCGACAAATCCCGATAGGAGCTGCACATATCTCTTTCTCAGGGCACACTCAGATTGTCCTAGGTACGGGTAGGCCAGCCCAGAGTTGCCCCTGGTGGCCACCGGTAGCTGACAGGTGGACCAACACTCAGAGGAGCACTGGCCCGGGGGGGTTAAAATAATGATGACCCTTGAGTCTGCAGAACCCAAGGGAAAGAAAAGGCTAGGTGGCAAATGGTAAAACCAAGGTTGGGCATTGCTGGAAAAGCTTTAATCAAGGTGAAATATCAAGGGGTTCCCATTATAACCCAACCGCGTAAGGAACGCAAAAATTCGGGAACATAACATCGATATGACGGAAACTAGGGCGGCATGAGTGGAACAAAACACTAGGCAAGAGGCCGAGCCTTCCACCCTTTACCAAGTATATAGATGCATTAAGATAACATAGCAATATAATGATATCCCAACAAGTAAATAAATGTTGCAACAAGGAACGGCCTCCAATCTTCACCTGCAACTAGCAACGCTATAAGAGGGGCTGAGCAAAGCGGTAACATAGCCAATCAATGGTTTGCTAGGACAATGGTGGGTTAGAGGTTTGACATGGCAATTTGGGAGGCTTGCAAGCGAGTGGTAGGCATTGTAGCAATGGCATAGCAAAAGAGCGAGCAGACTAGCATAACAAAGATAGTAGTGATTTCAAGGGTATGATCATCTTGCCTGCACAGTTGTCAGAGTTGACTGGATCCTCAAAAGAAAACTCAACGGGCTCCTCGTTAGCGAACTCATATCCCGGCTCTACCCAAACAAGACAAACAAGCAACAAGGATATAATCAACCACGTGCAAACTCAAACAACACAATGCAAAGATGATATGCTATGCGGGATGCGATGCGGGATGCAAAATGCAAGATATGACAGGATATGCAAGAACCTGGCCTCAACTTGGAAAACAAAGTGTGCCACTGGAAAGATGAGATGAAATCGCTTGAAAACGATATAAAGAACGCCGGAATCGGAGTTACGGTTTGGAAATGGCAAGCGATTCAAAAATGACACCGGTCTGCGATTTATAGCAAGTAGGCATCTAAATGCAATGAGATGAACATGCTACAACACCAAAACATGACAACAAAATACATGGCAGGGATGCACACAAGATTCTTAACAAAAGTCTAGCACTGAGCTATGGTCAATTCATCCATTAACAGGTTCAAACAAGCATGGCAAAAATGCAAATGGCAAACAGATCTCACTTGTCTGGAATTCCAGATCAGGTAGCCCTCTTCGGAGCAACAAAACTATATGCTACAGGACCTGAACATGGCAAAGTAAAACATGGCATGGATCTACTCAAAAAGATTAACAGAAGTCCCTTAGTTACCTTGAGCCAAAAGGGATCAGAAAATACAGTTGCAAGCATGTGAACATCGCAAAAACATAATCCGTTTTCAGACTTAGTGAAAACTGACACATGCTGAAATATAACTCAAGTAGGCATGTTGACGAGCTCGATGCACTCACTACGGTGAAAGTCATGGCCAGACAAGCATACCCCCATCAAGAAGGCACAAAATGCAAGCTAGACATGGCAAGAACAATAGCATAGCATGCACGGATCAACTACAACATCACCGGCAAAATTGCAAACAAGTTGATAATCTACCAGATTCGCAAAGTAGCAAAATAGAGCTCGATTGACTCAAGCTAGGGTGCTCCACAATTGCAATCAAAGACATGCATGGATAGATCACTATAAGAATAACAAAACATCCTTACTGATCATCCTCAAAAGAGGCACGGATCACTAGGAAACAACATGAACATATGGCATCATGAGATAAACAGCTCCAGGACTTAGTGAAATCACTAAGTCCCTGAAAACAGAATTATCAAGTGCACCACTTTGCAAGCTTGCACAAGTCACTACACACATCACAAAAATACATGGGTTGCACCTCTGGAAAGATGGCAAAACCCTTAACAAAACATATGTAGAACTCATGGGCATAGCATGCACACATTATTCATGGCAAAAATGACAAAAGTGCTAAATGGAGTAGCAGATCTGACAATTAACTCAAGTAGCCCTCTTCTAACAGCATTTCGGGCATCAAGATGAGCTCAAATGAAAATTATGCAATGGAACGAAATGATGTACTCTCTGAGATGAACATTTTGATATGCTATATGCATGAATCGGAGCTACGGATGCAAAGTTACGGGGCTACGAACATGTGCATATGGACTGAGAATATCAGGGACTTAGTAAAAACAACCCCAGATCTAGGGTTTGACCGGTGCGGGATCCGAGGCGGGGCCGGCGCGCACTGTTCACGCTGGAGTTCGTCGCCGACGTCGCCGGAGTGGAGAGGAGAGGCCGGGCCGGGGCCGGCGGTGGCGGCGGCGGCCAGAGGCGGTGGCCGGGCGAGGCGGCGGCGCGGGGCGGCGGACGGGAGGCGGCGGCACGCGGGCCGGGAGGTGGCGGCACGGCGGCTCGGGCCGCGGGGGCCCTCCCTGGGCCTGGCGGGCCGCGGCGGCGGGGACGGCGGCTGTGGCCACGTGGCGGCGCGGGAGAGGCTGGGCGCGGCGGAGCGGACGCGTCCGGTCCGTCCCGGACACGTCCGGCGACGGCGGTGGATGGATCTAGGGTTAGGGGGAAGAGTGGAACCGCGAATTTGAAGGAGGGGGTCTATATATAGGCATAGAGGGAGCTAGGAGAGTCCAAATGAGGTGCGGTTTTCGGCCACGTGATCGTGATCGAACGATCTAGATGATGGAGCAGAGTTAGGTGGGTTTTGGGCCAAATTGGAGGGGTGTTGGGCTGCAACACACATGAGGCCTTTTCGGTCCCTCGGTTAACCGTTGGAGTATCAAACGAAGTCCAAATGGTACGAAAGTTGACAGGCGGTCTACCGGTAGTAAACCTAGGCCGCTTGGCAAGTCTTGGTCCAATCCGAAAATGTTTAATCCCCACACACGAAAGAAGGCTAGAAATGACCACCGGAGGAGAACGAAGCGCCGGAATGCAAAACGGACAACGGGAAAAATGCTCGAATGCCTGAGATGAGCACATATGCAAATGCAATGCACATGATGACATGATATGAGATGCATGACAACGATAACAACACACGGAGACAAAACCCGAACCCGAGGAAATAAATATAACTTAACGCCGGAAACGGCAAGAGTTGGAGTACAAATAGGGAAAGTTATATTCGGGGTGTTACATCCACGTACCCTCATAGACCGTAAGAGCAAGCGTTATGACAACGTGGTTGATGTAGTCGTACGTCTTCACGATCCGACTGATCTTGGTACCGAAAGTACGACACCTCCGTGATCTGCACACATTCGGCTCGGTGATGTCCCACGAACTCTTGATCCAATTGAGTGTCGAGGGAGAGCTTCGTCAGCATGACGACATGATGTTGGTGATGATGAAGCTACCGGCGCAGGGCTTCGCCTAAGCACTACGACGATATGACCGTGGTGGATTATGGTGGAGGGGGGCACCGCACACGGCTAAGGGATCAATGATCAACTTGTGTGTTCTAGGGTGCCCCCTTCCCCTGTATATAAAGGAGCAAGGGGGGAGGCCGGCTGGCCCTTGTGGCACGCCTGGAGAGGAGGAGTCCTCCTCATAGTAGGAGTAGGACTCCCCTTTCCTAGTTCCACTAGGAGGGGGAAAGGAAGGAGGAGAAGGGAGAAGGAAAGGGGGGCGCCGCCCCCCTTCCCTAGTCCAATTCGAACTAGAGGGGGAGGGGCGCGCGGCCCTGCCTCGGCCGACCCTCTCTCTCTCTCTCTCTCTCTCCACTAAAGCCCATGTGGCCCATTAGTTCCCCCCCCGGGGGAGGGGGGTTCGGTAACCCTCCGACACTCCGGTTTTCTCCGAAATCACCCGGAACACTTCCGGTGTCCGAATATAGCCGTCCAATATATCAATCTCTATGTCTCGACCAGTTCAAGACTCCTCTTCATGTCCGTGATCATATCCGAGACTCCGAACTACCTTCGGTACATCAAAACACATAAACTCATAATACTGATCGTCATCGAACGTTAAGCATGCGGACCCTACGGGTTTGAGAACTATGTAGACATGACCGAGACACGTCTCCGGTCAATAACCAATAGCGGAACCTGGATGTTCATATTGGCTCCTACATATTCTACGAAGATCTTTATCGGTCAAACCGCATAACGATATACGTTGTTCCCTTTGTCATCGGTATGTTACTTGCCCGAGATTCGATCATCGGTATCTCAATACCTAGTTCAATCTCGTTACCGGCAAGTCTCTTTACTTGTTCCGTAATGCTACATCCCATAACTAACTCATTAATTACATTGCTTGCAAGGCTTATAGTGATGTGCATTACCGAGAGGGCCCAGAGATACCTCTCCGATACTTGGAGTGACAAATACTAATCTCGATCTATGCCAACTCAACAAACACCATTGGAGACACCTTTAGAGCATCTTTATAGTCACCTAGTTATGTTGTGACGTTTGATAGCACACTAAGTGTTCCTCCGTGTGACGCCCCCGATTCAGTCGTACACTAATCATACACGCAACCGTGTACGATCAAGATCAGGGACTCACGGGAAGATATCACAACACAACTCTACAAATAAAATAAGTCATACAAGCATCATATTACAAGCCAGGGGCCTCGAAGGCTCGAATACAAGAACTCGATCATAGACGAGTCAGCGGAAGCAACAATATTTGAGTACAGACATAAGTTAAACAAGTTTGCCTTAAGAAGGCTAACACAAACTAGGATACAGATCGAAAGAGGCGCATGCCTCCTGCCTGGGATCCTCCTAAACTACTCTTGGTCATCGACAGCGGGCTGCACGTAGTAGTAGGCACCTCCCGAGTAGTAGTAGTCGTCATCAATGGTGGCGTCTGGCTCCTGGACTCCAGCATCTGGTTGCGACAACCAGAAAGAAAGGAAAGGGGGAAAAAGGGGGAGAAAGCAACCGTGAGTACTCATCCAAAGTACTCACAAGCAAGGAGCTACACTACATATGCATGGGTATCAAATGGAATAAGGGTATCATATGTGGACTGAACTGCAGAATGCCAAAATAAGAGGGGGATAACTAATCCTATCGAAGACTACGCTTCTGGCCACCTCCATCTTGCACCATGTAGAAGAGAGTAGATGGTAAGTTCACCAAGTAACATCAAGTAGCATCATATAGCATAATCCTAACCGATGATCCTCCCCTCGTCTCCCTGTGAGAGAGCGATCACCGATTGTATCTGGCACTTGGAAGGGTGTGTTTTATTAAGTATCCGGTTCTAGTTGTCATAAGGTCAAGGTACAACTCCAAGTTGTCCTGTTACCGAAGATCACGGCTATTCGAATAGATTAACTTCCCTGCAGGGGTGCACCACATATCCCAACACGCTCGATCCCATTTGGCCGGACACACTTTCCTGGGTCATGCCCGGCCTCGGAAGATCAACACGTCGCAGCCCTACCTAGGCACAACAGAGAGGTCAGCACGCCGGTCTAAATCCTATGGCGCAGGGGTCTAGGCCCATCGCCCATTGCACACCTGCACGTTGCGTATGCGGCCGGAAGCAGAACTAGCCCCCTTAATACAAGAGTAGGCTTACGGTCCAATCCGGCGCGCGCCACTCAGTCACTGACGTCACGAAGGCTTCGGCTGATACCACGACGTCGAGTGCCCATAACTGTCCCCGCGTAGATGGTTAGTGCGTATAGGCCAGTAGCCAGACTCAGATCAAATACCAAGATCTCGTTAAACGTGTTAAGTATCCGCGAACACCGACCAGGGCCAGGCCCACCTCTCTCCTAGGTGGTCTCAACCTGCCCTGTCGCTCCGCCACAAAGTAACAGTCGGGGGCCGTCGGGAACCCAGGCCCACCTCTACCAGGATGGAGCCACCTGCCCCTTCAGCCCCCATCTCCAAACAATATCACCGGTAATGTAACAGTGTAAAGTATATAGTATATGCCCGTGATCACCTCCCGAAGTGATCACAGCCCAGTAGTATAGCATGGCAGACGGACAAGAGTGTAGGGCCACTGATGGAACTCTAGCATCCTATACTAAGCATTTAGGATAGTAGTTAAGCTATCAACAGTTGTAATAACAATGACATGTTATGCATCAGAATAAGATTAACGGAAAGCAGTAACATGCTACACTACTCTAATGCAAGTAGTATAGAGAAGAGTAGGTGATATCTGGTGATCAAGGGGGGGGGGCTTGCCTGGTTGCTCTGGCAAGAGAGAGGGATCGTCAACACCGTAGTCGTACTGGGTAGCAGCGGCGTCGGTCTCGATGTCTAGCGAGAGAAGAGGGGGAAGAAACAATAAATATAATGCAAACAAATGCATGACGATGCATGACATGACAAAGCGTGATGCTAGGTGTGCCCTAACGCGGTACGAGGTGGTACCGGTGAAGGGGAGGAACATCCGGGAAAGTATCCCCGGTGTTTCGCGTTTTCGGACAGACGAACCAGAGGGGGGAAAGTTGCGTGTTTGCTATGCTAGGGATGCGTGGCGGACGAACGGGCTACGTATCCGGATTCGTCTCGTCGTCCTGAGCAACTTTCATGTACAAAGTTTTTCCATCCGAGCTACGGTTTAAAATATATGATTTTCTAAAGATTTTATTAATTTCTGATATTTATTTAATTATTTAAATTAATTCAAAATTGTGTTTATGACTGGTCAACCTGACCAGTTGGTCCCACTGGTCAGTGACACATTTTAATTAATCATATCTATTAACCTAATCAGGATTAATTAGAGGTGGGCCCCACTGTCATACTAATTAATTAGTTAACTAACAGTTTAATTAGTTTAGTTAATTGATTAGTTTAATTAATCAAAATTAATTAAGTTAATTATTTCTTTAATTAATTAGTTATTATTTTTTTATCATATATATACTTTTTTTAATTCTTTTTTTGTTTTCATTTTCGTTCTGGGCGTGGGCCCTGGCTGTCATTGGCCCATAGGCCAACCGGGGCGGGTGCGGGCGGTGTGACGCTGCGGGTGCGGGCGCCCGGACTGGGTGCGGCCAGTCGGTGCCACGACGAGGGGAGGACGCCGGCGCGGCGCCGGCCGGCGACGACATGGCAGCGGAGAGGCCACAGAGGGGCGAGGCTATGGTGATGCAGGCGGTGCCGCTGTGCCGGGACGGTGTGTCGGGGCGGACGAGGCGAGGCCGGGGCGCAAATGAGGCGACGGCGCGCACGGGCGGCTGCGGATACGCACGGGGGAGGGGGGCAGCGAGCAGCACTGCCGTGTGGCGTGGCCTGGCCAAGGAAGACGGGCGCGCAGCGCGGTCATCGCGGGGGCGCACGGGAGCACGCAGGCACGCGCTGGGTCGAGCAGGGGCGAACGGGGCGTGGGCAGCGCGCGTGCGGAGGCATGCCGGCCAAGGCAAGGCCACGGTGAGCAGGGACGCGAGTGCGTCGCGCACACGGGACGGCGCGGGCGCGCGTGCTGGCGTGGAGCTGCGGGACGAGGGAGCAGCGGGGGTTGAGGGTGGGAGCGAGGAGACGAGCGTGGCGGCGGGGCTCACGTTGCCGGTAGGGGAGTGGCAGTGGGGGGTTGAGGAGGAAGATGGCGACGACGTCGTAGAGGAGGCAGGCCGGGGGGTGGAGGAAGCAGTCCGGCGGGGGGGAGCTCCGGGCGCCGGCGTCGGCGTCGACGTGCAGGGGCGAGGGGATCGAGAGTCCTCCCGATCCAGATCCAGCCGGGGGGTGGAGTGGGGCGAGTGGGGGGTGGTTAGGTTAGGGTTCGGGTGAGGGAGTGGATAAGGAGGGGGGTAGTGGGCCGGCCGGCTGGGCCTGGAGGGCGAATGGGCCGGTCCGCTGGGTCTGCTGACCCGGGGGGGGCTTCCTCTCTCCTTTCTTCCAATTGTAGTTTTAGTTTTTCTGTTTTGTTTTTATCTATTTGCTTTTCTGTTTTAAATCATTTTAAATTATTTATACATTTTATAAAAATGTGTTTGCTGCACCATAATTACCTTTGTAATATTTGGCAACCACCAAACATTTTCATTTCAATTTTTGAAAACTTTTATTGTCGACATTAATTTTAAATTTGAATTTGACGCGGTTTGAACTAACGGACGTTTAGCAACAACAATCGGGATGACGTGGCATGATTAGCGTGGGATTACTGTAGCTTGATTACCCAGGCGTTACAAAACTCCTCCACTACAAGAAATCTCGTCCCGAGATTTTAGGAGGTAGAAGGAAACAGTGCGGGGTATTCATCACGCAGGCGGTCCTCGCGTTCCCAAGTGGCTTCGTCTTCAGAGTGATTCGACCACTGGACTTTGAGGAACTTGATCGCCTTCTGACGTGTGCGACGTTCAGCTTGGTCAAGAATGCGGACCGGATGCTCTTTATAGGAGAGGTCCTGTTGCAATTCAAGCACTTCATGATCCACTGCTCGGATTGGATCCTTGAAGCAACGACGGAGTTGTGACACATGGAACACATCGTGAACCTGAGAAAGGTTCGGCGGAAGCTCCAGTTGATATGCCACTTTTCCACGCCTTTCGAGAATAGTGAAGGGACCGATATAGCGAGGAGCTAGCTTGCCCTTGATCCCGAAGCGGTGAGCACCCTTCATTGGTGTAACTCAAAGATAAGCCTTTTTGCCAGGTTGATAGACCATGTCTTGGTGATGACGGTTATACTGACTAATCTGACGTGACTGAGCAGTCTTGAGATTCTCACGAATAATGCGAACTTGTTCTTCGGCCTATTGGATAATATCCGGACCGAAGAGTGGACGTTCCCCCGTTTCTGACTAGTTCAGAGGGGTTCGACACTTTCGTCCATATAGAACTTCGAAGGGGGACATCTTCAGACTAGCTTGATAGCTATTATTATAAGAGAACTCGGCATATGGAAGAGATTCCTCCCATTTCTTGCCGAATGATATTACACAAGCTCGAAGCATGTCTTCGAGAACTTGGTTGACACGTTCAACCTGTCCTTGCGACTGAGGATGAAACGCAGTACTGAACGACAGATGAGTTCCCATAGCTTCTTGGAAACTCGCCCAAAACCTTGAAGTGAATAAGCTGCCACAGTCTGAACTGATAACCAGTGGAATACCGTGAAGTGAAACAATTCTGGCCATGTAGAGAGTAGCAAGCTGACTAGCGGTGATTGTCTCTTTGACCGCCAGAAAATGGGCAACTTTGGAAAGCCGGTCAATGACGACAAGAATAGCATCATTACCTTTCTGCAATTTGGGAAATCCAATGATGAAGTCCATTTCAACATGGTCCCATTTCCATTCAGGAATAGAGATAGGTTGCAGAGTTCCAGCAGGCCTTTGATGCTCTGCTTTGATTCAGCGACAAACCTCACACTCAGCAACATAACGAGCAATGTCCTGCTTCATATTAGACCACCAGAATCTTTGACGAATATCCTGGTACATCTTTGTACTACCAGGATGGATGGACAGAGGCGTATCATGGGCTTCTTGCATAACCCTTTTAGTCTTATCCAGGTTTTTCTTCGAACATGGTACCACTAGGCGGCCTTTGAAATACAAGGCGCCATCGTCGGCGATAGTGAAGAATGAGGGCTTTCCTTCTGCTAGATGGTGTTTAATCTTATGGACTTCAGAGTCATAACCTTGAATAGTCTTTATACCAGCTACGAGATCATGTACGACAGCCAGGGTATTTAGAGAACCCTTAGTAACAACAAGAAGATTCATCTTGCGGAACTCCGGGGGAGAGGGAGCGAGTGCTCCAGGAGGAACAATATGGAGGTTCAGCTTTCTAAATTCTTCGACAAGCGAGGGCTGAACTTGGTGAACCTGGAGGTGGTTGCAGTAAGACTTGCGGCTCAAGGCATCAGCCATTACATTAGCCTTGCCGGGGGTATAAGATATACCCACGTCAAAGTCTGCAATAGTCTCCATCCATCTCTGCTGGCGGAGGTTCAGATCTGGCTGAGTAAACAGATACTTCAGACTTTGGTGGTCGGTGAAGATCTCGCAATGATTACCGAGAAGGTAATGTCGCCACTGCTTTAGTGCATGAATGACAGCAGCAAGCTCGAGGTCGTGAACTTGGTAGTTTTCTTCGTGAAGGCGCAGTTGACGAGAGGCATAAGCAATCACTCTGCGCTCTTGCATTAGGACACAGCCTAATCCTTGACGGGAAGCGTCACAGTAAATGACGAAGTCCTTCTTAGTATCAGGTGGAGCAAGCACAGGGGCAGAGGTCAACTTGTCTTTGAGCGCCTGAAAACTTTCCTGACACTTGTCTGTCCATTCGAACTTGACACCCTTATGCAACAGATTAGTCAGAGGCCTGGCAATCTTGGAGAAGTTCTCGACGAATCGACGACAATAGCTGGCGAGACCGAGAAAACTTCGGACTTGCTTGACATTCTTCAGAGGAGTCCAATCGAGAATAGCCTGAACTCGTTCAGGGTTGACGGCAATACCATCCTTGGAGATGACATGCCCGAGATAGGTTACTTCAGGGAGCCAGAATTCACACTTGGAATACTTAGCATACAGTTGGTGCTCTCGAAGCTTTTCTAGCACCAGACGAAGATGTACAGCATGTTCTTCCTCGTTCTTGGAAAATACAAGGATATCGTCCAAATAAACCACGACGAACTTGTCGAGGTAATCCATGAATATATAGTTCATCAGATGAGAGAAGGTGGCGGGAGCATTCGTTAAGCCAAATGACATGACGGTGTACTCGTATGATCCATACTGAGTCACGAAGGCGGTTTTTGGGATATCCTCTTCACGAACACGGATCTGGTGGTAACCTAACCTCAAATCGAGTTTGGAGAACACTGATGAGCCAGCCAGTTGATCATAAAGATCATTGATCCGAGGAAGAGGATATTTATTCTGAATGGTAGCTTGGTTTATAGGACGGTAGTCTTGGACTAATTGGTTTGTCCCATCCTTTTTCTTAACAAAGAGAGAAGGTGCTCCCCAAGGAGAGCAACTTGGGCGAATGAAACCTTTGACAAGAGATTTGTCGATTTCCTCCTTAAGCTCAATGAGTTCATGCGGCGGCATCTTATAGGGTCGTTTAGCTATAGGGGTGGTGCCGGGTTTCAAGTCGATGATGAATTCGACAACTCTAGCAGGGGGAATCCCTGGAAGTTCTTCTGGGAAGACGTCTTGGAATTCACGAACGACGGGAATGTTTTCAATGCCCTCGAGTGGTGTAGCGTTCAACGCATTCAAGGCATAAAGTCGTGTCTCGGCGTTCTGAACTAGATGAGCTTGGTAAGCTATTATTTCGTCAGAAGGGTGTAGTAGATGGACGACCTTAGTGGCGCAAACTTTAGAAGCAGTATGCGCTTTCAACCAATCCATTCCCAGAATGAGGTCGATGTTAGACGACTTCAAGACAATGGGAGAGGCATAGAATTCCAGCCCTTCTATTTCCATGGGGACATCGATGCCAACCAGTGAGGTTTGACATTGTCCCACGGGGGTTTTTACCAATACCGAAGTGTTCATCTCCTCACATTTAACGTCATGCTTGTATGCAAAATCTTCTGACATGAATGAATGCGATGCTCCTGAATCGAATAAAACAGATGCAGGTACTGATTTTACGAGGAGTGTACCCATCACGGTAGCAGGCTGGTCTAGAACTTCATTGAGATCAACGTGGTTGGCATGAACACGACCATAAGACTTGGCATTGTTGTTGTGACGCTGGTTGCTTCCACGGCCAGCTGTGGGGAGGGCCAGTTGATTCTGGTTCTGATTGCAATCCCTAGCACGGTGACCTAGCTGACCACACTTGTAGCAGAGACCATTATTGGGAGTGGGAACAGGAGCTTGTGGTGGTGGAGCTGGAAGTCTTGGCTGCCTAGTTGGAGGAGCAGGCAGACGAGGTGCAGCATAGGTCTGCCTTGGGGCAGGTGCATTCGGCTGGTACATGCTGTTGGGAATCCATATCTTGCGCTTCTGCGAAGACGGGCCCGAAGATGAGCCCGTGTCACGGTTGCGCCTGTGAGAGCTCTGGTATTCCTGCAGACCAGTTTCGACATTGATGGCTTTGTTCACCAGAGTGAAGAAATTAGCAAAGTCATGCACTAGAAGTGCGAGCTTGATGTCAGCTTGAAGGCCATCACGGAACTTCTCCTGTCTGCGTGCATCAGTTGCAATGTCCTCTTCAGCATAGCAGGACAAGTCCAGAAACTCCCGCCGATAAGCTTCCACAGTTTTGTTGCCTTGGGTGAGGTTGCGGAACTCACGCTTCTTCCGGTCCATGACTCCCTGAGGAATGAAGCGAGCACGGAAGGCAGCTTGGAAGTCTGGCCAGGTGATGATTGTTCCAGCTGGCAGAGTATGCCTGTGGCTGTCCCACCATTGAGCTGCGGGTCCTTTTAGGAAGAAGGAAGCAAAGGTGACATAGCTGGCAGGGGCTACATCAGCAGACTCCATCTCATAGGTGATGTCACGGAGCCAGTCGTCAGCATCCAGAGGCTGAGTTGAGCTGCGCTACACGGTTGGGTTGAGGCGCATGAAATCCTGCAGAGTCACTTGGGTTGGCTGTTGGTTCATATTGGGGCGAGGAAACTGAGCCATAATATTCTCCATGAACTGACGATTCAGCTCAAACTGTTGCATCATCCCAGCCATGTACTCAGACGGTGGTGGGGCGTTGCCACCACGACCACGACCACCTGGTCTAACCATCCTGCTAATATATAACAGGGGTAGTTCAACATTGAGAAATTTGCGAAGACAAGAATCATTCATGATGAAACATGCACAACGAAAGCAGCACGATAGATACTACATAGTAGTCGGCATATCTTACAAAAGAGATCATGCATAGAGTTCGTTACACAGAGTTCGGTACACAGGCTAAGACATCATAGGCAGCACACAGGCTTGCGGCGAATGCATCTAACACTAACAAGCAAGTCTACATCAGTCCCATGCGGTACTGCGGAGGTAGGTGTAGCCGACAGCTGGTAGTGACGCGAAGGGAAGACCTCCACGCGAGTAGCCTGGGGTCCGCGGATACTCTGGCGCGGAACCCGATGCCCAGGTGGCAGGAGAGGACCCAATGCAGGAGAGTAGCCTCCCACATCTGGCCAGCCGACGCCCTGGGGCATCACGGTCCGGGCAGGGTAGATCGCAGAACGCGACAGATCACCAGAGCGGACAGAGGGGTGCAACAGCGTCAGAGCACGATACAGGTGCTGACGGGTGGTGTACAACTCGTGGCGAAGAGCTCGGTTAGCTCTATCCAGCCCATCAGCATGCAGAACCAGGTTCTGATGGTAGAAGGGCTCTCGGGTGACAGTGGAGTAGGCAGCAGTGTAGTATCCCTCCGCACCAACATCGGATGCGATAGCAATGTGCCTGAAGGGGGAGGTATCCAACTCCTGATACTCTCCACGAAGACGTGTCAGAGCAGCATAAGCAGCATCGTGGACCGCCATATCGATAGTCACTCCAACACCATGAGCAGTGTGCAGCATGGTAGTGGAGTCATACTCCCGAGAGTAGAGGTGGACGATGGCACGGTACTGCTCCTGGTTGAAGTCCTGATACTCCTCATAGACGGTGTACTCAGGGTGCCAGCGATAACCCAGATAGGTCATCATCTCAACAAACACAGCAGGTGATCCTGAGGCACCAATGGCCGTCGTGTGGCGCACGACCTGCCTTGTGGGTTCCATCTGAAAACAAAGATGTTTTCACAGGAGTCAAATGACAATGTGGATAATGTTCAAATACTACTCTAAAGAATAACTAGGGCTTATCCAACTTTGGGGTGAACGTGGTCACGGGATCCTAGTGTTAGAGTTAGTAAAATCGTTTAACCCGAGTAGGAGAGAGTTCAGAGTCCCAGAGTAAGGATCGAGGAGTAAAAGAGCCTAATACCACCAAGATGGCGATGTGGGCCCGTAAGGCACACATCCATGTTAGTAAAAGTTTTTGTAATGTCTAGAATCAACTTCGTCCAAGGAGTGTGGAAGGGGGATTCCTACAGGCAGTCGGCTCTGATACCAACTTGTGACGCCCCCGATTCAGTCATACACTAATCATACACGCAAACGTGTACGATCAAGCTCAGGGACTCACGGGAAGATATCACAACACAACTCTACAAATAAAATAAGTCATACAAGCATCATATTACAAGCCAGGGGCCTCGAAGGCTCGAATACAAGAACTCGATCATAGACGAGTCAGCGGAAGCAACAATATCTGAGTATAGACATAAGTTAAACAAGTTTGCCTTAAGAAGGCTAACACAAAGTGGGATACAGATCGAAAGAGGTGCATGCCTCCTGCCTGGGATCCTCCTAAACTACTCTTGGTCGTCGACAGCGGGCTGCACGTAGTAGTAGGCACCTCCCGAGTAGTAGTAGTCGTCATCAACGGTGGCGTCTGGCTCCTGGACTCCAGCATCTGGTTGCGACAACCAGAAAGAAAGGAAAGGGGGAAAAAGGGGGAGAAAGCAACCGTGAGTACTCATCCAAAGTACTCGCAAGCAAGGAGCTACACTACATATGCATGGGTATCAAATGGAATAAGGGTATCATATGTGGACTGAACTGCAGAATGCCAGAATAAGAGGGGGATAACTAATCCTGTCGAAGACTACACTTCTGGCCACCTTCATCTTGCAGCATGTAGGAGAGAGTAGATGGTAAGTTCACCAAGTAACATCAAGTAGCATCGTATAGCATAATCCTAACCGATGATCCTCCCCTCGTCGCCCTGTGAGAGGGTGATCACCGGTTGTATCTGGCACTTGGAAGGGTGTGTTTTATTAAGTATCTGGTTCTAGTTGTCATAAGGTCAAGGTACAACTCCAAGTCGTCCTGTTACCAAAGATCACGACTATTCGAATAGATTAACTTCCCTGCAGGGGTGCACCACATATCCCAACACGCTCAATCCCATTTGGCCGGACACACTTTCCTGGGTCATGCCTGGCCTCGGAAGATCAACACGTCGCAGCCCTACCTAGGCACAACAGAGAGGTCAGCACGCCGGTCTAAATCCTATGGCGCAGGGGTCTGGGCCCATCGCCCATTGCACACCTGCACGTTGCGTACGCGGCCGGAAGCAGAACTAGCCCCCTTAATACAAGAGCAGGCTTACGGTCCAATCCGGCACGCGCCACTCAGTCGCTGACGTCACGAAGGCTTCGGCTGATACCACGACGTCGAGTGCCCATAACTGTCCCCGCGCAGATGGTTAGTGCGTATAGGCCAGTAGCCAGACTCAGATCAAATACCAAGATCTCGTTAAACGTGTTAAGTATCCGCGAACACCGACCAGGGCCAGGCCCACCTCTCTCCTAGGTGGTCTCAACCTGCCCTGTCGCTCCGCCACAAAGTAACAGTCGGGGGCCGCCGGGAACCCAGGCCCACCTCTACCGGGATGGAGCCACCTGCCCCTTTAGCCCCCATCTCCAAACAGTATCACCGGTAATGTAACAGTGTAAAGTATATAGTATATGCCCGTGATCACCTCCCGAAGTGATCACGGCCCAGTAGTATAGCATGGCAGATGGACAAGAGTGTAGGGCCACTGATGGAACACTAGCATCCTATACTAAGCATTTAGGATTGTAGTTAAGGTATCAACAGTTGTAACAACAATGACAGGCTATGCATCAGAATAGGATTAACGGAAAGCAGTAACATGCTACACTACTCTAATGCAAGTAGTATAGAGAAGAGTAGGCGATATCTGGTGATCAAGGGGGGGGGGCTTGCCTGGTTGCTCTGGCAAGAGAGAGGGATCGTCAACACCGTAGTCGTACTAGGTAGCAGCGGTGTCGGTCTCGATGTCTAGCGAGAGAAGAGGGGGAAGAAACAATAAATATATTGCAAACAAATGCATGACGATGCATGACATGACAAAGCGTGATGCTAGGTGTGCCCTAACGCGGTACGAGGTGGTACCGGTGAAGGGGAGGAACATCCGGGAAAGTATCCCCGGTGTTTCGCGTTTTCGGACAGACGAACCGGAGGGGGGAAAGTTGCGTGTTTGCTATGCTAGGGATGCGTGGCGGACGAACGGGCTGCATATCCGGATTCGTCTCGTCGTCCTGAGCAACTTTCATGTACAAAGTTTTTCCATCCGAGCTACGGTTTAAAATATATGATTTTCTAAAGATTTTATTAATTTCTGAAATTTATTTAATTATTTCAATTAATTCAAAATTGTGTTTATGACATCAGCATGATGTCATGCTGACGTCAGCAGTCAACAGGGTTGACTGGTCAACCTGACAAGTTGGTCCCACTGGTCAATGACACATTTTAATTAATCATATCTATTAACCTAATCAGGATTAATTAGGGGTGGGCCCCACTATCATACTAATTAATTAGTTAACTAACAGTTTAATTAGTTTAGTTAATTGATTAGTTTAATTAATCAAAATTAATTAAGTTAATTATTTCTTTAATTAATTAGTTATTATTTTTTTTATCATATATATACTTTTTTTTATTTTTTTGTTTTCATTTTCGTTCTGGGCGTGGGCCCTGGCTGTCATTGGCCCATAGGCCAACCGGGGCGGGTGCGGGTGGTGTGACGCTGCGGGCGCGGGCGCCCGGACTGGGTGCGGCCAGTCGGTGCCATGGCGAGGGGAGGACGCCGGTGCGGCGCCGGCCGGCGATGACATGGCAGCGGAGAGGCCACGGAGGGGCGAGGCTATGGTGATGCAGGCGGTGCCGATGCGCCGGGACGATGTGTCGGGGCGGACGAGGCGAGGCTGGGGCGCAGAGGAGGCGAGGGCGCGCACGGGCGGCTGTGGATACGCACGGGGGAGGGGGGGCGAGCAGCACTGCCGTGCGGCGTGGCCTGGCCAAGGAAGACGGGCGCGCAGCGCGGTCATCGCGGGGGCGCACGGGAGCACGCATGCACGTGCTGGGTCGAGCAGGGGCGAACGGGGCGCGGGCAGCGCGCGTGCGGAGGCACGCCGGCCAAGGCGTGGCCACGGTGAGCAGGGACGCGAGTGCGTCGCGCACACGGGACGGCGCGGGCGCGCGTGCCGGCGTGGAGCTGCGGGACGAGGGAGCAGCGGGGGAGAGGGAGGGAGCGAGGAGACGAGCGTGGCAGCGGGGCTCACGTTGCCGTTAGGGGAGTGGCAGCGGGGGGTTGAGGAGGAAGACGGCGACGACGTTGTAGAGGAGGCAGGCCGGGGGGTGGAGGAAGCAGTCCGGCGGGGGGGGGGGGGGGGGAGCTCCGGGCGCGCGTCGTCGACGTGCAGGGGCGAGGGGATCGGGAGTCCTCCCGATCCAGATCCAGGGGGGGGTGGAGTGGGGCGAGTGGGGGGTGGTTAGGTTAGGGTTCGGGTGAGGGAGTGGATAAGGAGGGGGGTAGTGGGCCGGCCGGCTGGGCCTGGAGGGCGAATGGGCCGGCGCTGGGTCTGCTGGCCCGGGGGGGTCTTCCTCTCTCCTTTCTTCCAATTTTAGTTTTAGTTTTTCTGTTTTGTTTTTATCTATTTGCTTTTCTGTTTTAAAATCATTTTAAATTATTTAGACATTTTATAAAAATGTTTTTGCTGCACCATAATTACCTTTGTAATATTTGGCAACCATCGAGCATTTTCGTTTCAATTTTTGAAAACTTTTATTGTCGACATTAATTTTAAATTTGAATTTGACGCGGTTTGAACTAACGGACGTTTAGCAACAGCAATCGGGATGATGTGGCATGATTAGCGTGGGATTACTGTAGCTTGATTACCCGGGCGTTACACTCCGGTATTCGGGAGTTGCATGATCTCATAGTCATAGGAACATGTATAAGTTATGGAGAAAGCAATAGCAACAAACTAAACGATCATCGTGCTAAGGTAACGGATGGGTCAAGTCAATCACATCATTCTCTAATGATGTGATCCCGTTAATCAAATGACAACTCATGTCTATGGTTAGGAAACATAACCATCATTGATTCAACGAGCTAGTCAAGTAGAGGCATGCTAGTAACATTTTGTTTGTCTATGTATTCACACATGTACTAAGTTTCCGGTTAATACAATTCTAGCATGAATAATTAACATTTATCATGATATAAGGAAATATAAATAACAACTTTATTATTGCCTCTAGGGCATATCTCCTTCAGCCGTACGTTCGGTGCTTGATCTGTCAGAACGAGAAGAAGTTCGACTACATCAACCGCGTTGTCAAACTCTTCCGCTTTCGGTCTACGAGGGTATGTGGACAAACTCTCCCCCTATCATTGCTATGCATCTCCTAGATAAATCTTGTGTGATCATAGGAAGTTTTTTGAAATTGCATGCTACGTTCCCCAACACCCTCACGTGCGATGAAGAATCACTCCAAAGTTCTTATCTAGAGGAGCATAAGAAGAAATTGTTTGTAGGGGACGAAACCATCTCAAAGCTATTCTTTCCGATCAATCTATCCTAGATTTCATACTAAAATAACACCAAGATATTCCTTCCGATCAATCTAACCAAGAGTTCATACTAAAATAACACCCTTCGATACACATCAACCAACTCTAATGTCACCTAGATACTCCAATGTCATCGCGAGTATCCGTGAGTTGATTATATGATATGCATCAAACAATTTCAGATTCATAATACTCAATCCAACACAAAGAACCTCAAAGAGTGCCCCAAGATTTCTACCGGAGAAACAAAGACGAGAAGGTGCGTCAACCCCTATGCATAGATTACCCCAATGTCACCTCAGGAATCCGCAAGTTGAGTGCCAAAACACATATCAAGTGAATCAATATGATAGCCCATTGTCACCATGGGTATTCATAGCAATACATACATCAAGTGCTCTCAAATACATAAAAGTATTCAATCCGATAAGAACGAAATCTCAAAGGGAAAACTCAATTCACAACAAGATAGAGAGAGGAAAACACCATATGATCCAACTATATTACCAAAGCCCGTGATACATCAAGATCGTGACATCTCAAGAACACGAGAAAGAGAGAGAGATTAAACACATAGCTACTGGTACAAACCCGCATCCTCGAGGGTGCACTACTCCCTCCTCATCATCGTGGCTATAGGGATGATGAAGATGGCCTCCGGTGATGATTCCCCCTCCTGTGGAGTGCCGGGACAGGGTCTAGATTGGTTTTTCGTGGCTACAGTGGCTTGCAGCGGCGAAACTTCTGATCTATCGACTCCCCTAGGGTTTTTGGAATATGTGGGAATTTATAGGGCAAAGAGGCGGTGCGGGAGGCCACCGAGGTGGGCAAAACCCACCTAGGCGTGCCTGGGCCCCCAGGTGCGCCCTGGTGGGTTGTGCTCCCCTCAGAGCCCCCCTGTGGTACTTGTTTGTCCCACTTGATGTCTTCTGGTCCAAAAAAAAACTCTAAAAAGTTTCATTGCGTTTGGACTTCGTTTGGTATTGATTTTCTGCGAAGTAAAAAACAAGCAAAAAACAACCGGCACTGGGCACTATATCAATAGGTTGTCCCAAAAATGATATAAAGTTGCTATAAAATCATTGTAAAACATCCAAGAATGATAATATAACAACATGAATACTTCATAAGTTATAGATACGTTGGAGACGTATCGACAACCCCAAGCTTAATTCCCACTCGTCCTTGAGTAGGTAAATGATTAAAGATATAATTTATGAAGTGTGAATGCTAGCAAAGTGCATAAGTTTGATCAATGATAATTTCAATCACTTTTCCTAGCATCATAACAACAATTGTTTCTCATAAAAATCATCATGTTAAAGTAGCAACCAATTCACATGTTAAGGTTCAAACAATGAATTCTCTTGAAACTCAACAACCTATATTCTTAGTCACCAAACAATTGCAATTCAACTTATTCAACAGAGTCTAAGTAAGAGCTCCACATACTCAATCATCATATAGTCTTCTATGATTGCTAGTACTCAAAGCATATTCTTAGAACAAATGGCATCCATCGAACACAGAGAAAGATAGGGGCTTAATGTTTCGCCTCCCAACTCATTTATCATAGTGATAATTGTCAACAATAATAATTCATGATCAAATATATTTGACTGGTCATATGTGCCTAGATATTTCCCCACCACATGATGCTTGCCAACCAAAGAATAGTTGAGGTTGAAATGAGAATGCATACTATTGGCTCTTGCATAAAAGTAAATACTAAAAAGTAAAAGATAGGCCCTTCGTAGAGGGAAGGAGAGTTTGTCATGCACTTTTTATTTGGATGCCCAACCTCCTATTGCAAAGGAACGTCACGTTATATTGCCCCTTATAATAGAAGCCTTTATTATGCAGTCCATCACTTTCATTACTTTGCCATCACAAGTTCGTACAACGCTCAATTTTCCCTTACAGATCAAACATATTTAGGAGCAATTTTTATTGCTTTATGCACCGATGGAAACTTACTTGAAGGATCTTATTCAATCCATAGGTAGGTATGGTGGACACTCATGGCAAGAAACTTGGTTTAAGGGTTTTGGATGCACAGGTAGTATCTCTACTTAGTACGAATTTTTGGCTAACAAAAGATCCTAGGCAAACACCACATGTTGGAGGATCCATGACAATATAACTTCTATGCAAATATACAAAACCATAACTCATTGCGTTGTCTTCCTTGTCCAACTTCAACTAATTTGCTCAAGTTTGAAAATAATTAATGGGTATTCACAATCATAGAATATTTCCAACATAATATATTTGTATGTGAAAGTTCTCTTCCTTATACTAATCATTCATGAATTTCTTGTATGACCAATACTAACCGATAATTTTTTATGAAGAAAGGTGGGATGTCTACCGGGGCATCCCCAAAGCTTAGATGCTTGAGACTTCTTGAAATATTATCTTCGAATGTCTTGGGCATCCCTAAACTTGAGATTTTGTGTCTCCTTAATTCCTTTTATATCATGGTTTCCCGAAATATTAAAAACATCATCCACACAAAACTCAACAAGAACTCATGAGATTAGTTAGTATAAATCAATGCAAAAACCTTATCATTCTCTACTGTAGAAAATCACTAAATTATTATTTAACATTTCATACTAAATACCTTTGCATGTTTAATAGTCCTATCCTCAAATAGAATCATTAAACAAGTAAACATATGCAAACATAACAACAATCTGTCAAAACAGTATAGTCTGTAAAGAATGCAAGAAGATTCATACTTCCATAACTCCAAAAATTCTGAGAAATTACCACACTATAGAAAATTTGTCATAGCTCACTGTGTAAAAATATCAAGATTTTATCACTTACTGACATTTTTAACAATTCAGACAATGATAGAAAACTTTCTGTTTTCAAAGCGCAACATATAGACTTGCAAAATAAGCTTGGTAAAGGCTATCCTTGACATTTTATTTAAATGAAAGATGTAGAACATTATTCTATAGAAAGCAAATACAAATAAAATAAAATGACGCTCCAAGCAAAACACATATCATGTAACGAATAAAAACATAGCTCCAAGTGAGGTTACCGATAATGTTGGAGACGAAAGAGGGGATGCCTTCCGGGGCATCCCCAAGCTTAGTTGCTTGGGACATCCTTGAATATTACCTTGGGGTGCCTTGGGCATCCCCAAGCTTAGGTTCTTGCCACTCCTTATTCTTCTCATATCGACATATCACCCAAAACTTGAAAACTTCAATCACACAAAACTTAATGGAACTTCGTGAGATAGGTTAGTGTGATAAAGACAAATCATTCACTTTGGTACTATCAAAGACAAGATTCATAAATGTCCTCACATAATGCCTATTGTAAATTGTCATTTCCACAATTTATATTGAGCAATATAAGCCCCCTTGATGACCCTGGTGGTACTAAACTCCAGCTGGAATGCTCGCAACTGATGTTCCATTCAACGACTCTTCTGGCAGAGTTGGGGCTCCTGAGAACTCTCTCTAGTGGGTAAGCTGAGACGACCTTGATGGGGTGGCCTTGGAAGTAGTGCCGCAGCTTTCGTGAGGCAACTAGGAGTGAGAGTAGGAGCTTCTGAGGCATGGGGTATCGTGCTCGTGCATCCCTCAACACCGTGCTAACGAAGTATACCGGGTGCTCGACGAGGGTTGGTGTGCTGATGAGGTTTGCGTCTTCTGAGAGCTGAGGAGTCTCCTGAGGGGGTAGAGCCCCTGATGCTTGGTCGCTTGCGGAAGTCTTCATGGGTTCGAGGGCGTCGTTCAGCCGAGCCTGACCCTCTGCCGCTGCCGCTTCGGCCCCTGCGACGCCCTTCTGGTCTTTCATCGTCTTCGCTGGAGGCGTGGCACGGCGCGATGCGCCCTTGGCTTGGTGTTCTTCCCAAACTGCCACCAGGGCCGCGCTGGCAGAGTACGGAGTGGTAGCCAGGTAGAGCACTAGTGGCTCGTGAGGTCGTGGCGCCACCATTACTGGAGGGCTGGTCAGGTATCTCTTGAGGTCTTGGAAAGCTTGGTCAGCCTGCGGGGTCCACTCGAATGGGCCCTTCTTTTTCATCAGCTTGAAGAAGGGTAGGCCGCGCTCTCCCAGCTTGGAGATGAAGCGCCCTAATGCAGTCACCCGACCAACCAACTTCCGCATTTCCTTGAGGGTCTGTGGTGGACTCATGTCTTCAATGGCCTTCACCTTTTTTGGGTTGGCCTCGATCCCCCTGTGGGACACCAAGAAACCAAGCAGCTTGCCGGAAGGGATGCCAAACACGCATTTCTCCGGATTGAGCCGCAAGTCCACCTGGTGAAGGCTTTCAAAGGTCTCCTCTAGGTCTCATATCAAGGTCTCCGCCTCCCGAGACTTCACCATGATGTCATCGACATAAGCTTCAATGTTTCTCTCGAGTTGCCGCCCTAAGGCGATGTGGATGAGTCGCTGGAAGGTTGCGCCCATGTTGCGCAGTCCGAACGGCATGCAGGTGTAGCAGTACACCCCACACGGGGTCAGGAAGGCCGTCTTCTCCACATCTTCTACCGCCATCTTGATCTGGTGATATCCTGAGAACGCATCCAGGAAGCATAGCAAATCGCACTCGGCGGTGGAGTCGACGATCTGGTCGATGCGCGGAAGAGGGAACGGATCTTGGGGGCAGGCCTTGTTGAGGTTGGTGAAGTCGACGCACATCCGCTCCTTCCCGCCTTTCTTGGGGACGATGACGGGGTTCGCCAGCCACTCGGGGTAACGAACCTCGCGAATGACACCTGCAGCCTCCAACTTGCGGGTTTCTTAGACGATGAAAGCTTGCTTCTCTGTGGACTGCCGCCTTGCCTTATGCTTCACATGGCGTACGTTGGGGCACACCTTCAGGTGGTGCTCTATTACCTCTCTTGGGACCCCTACCAGCTGATCGGGCTCCCAAGCGAACACTTCCTTGTTTGCACGCAAAAACTTCACTAGCGCCTCCTCCTGAGCGGGCTCGAGGTTGGCGCCTATGGTAAAGGTTGCCCCTGAGGACCCGTCCCCCTCGACCAACACTTGCTTGGTCACTGCCTTTGCCTGAGTGAAGAACTTCTTCTTCTTGGTTGGTACGGCTCCCTTGGCCTTGGAAGTATCCACGTCGGTGGGTCGCGCTGCCGCGGCGGCCTTGAGGGCGAGCTTGAGCACCGCCAGGGCCTCCTTGGCGCCCCCTTGATGGTGAGGACGCACTGGCTCCCCGGCATCTTCATGAGATTGTAAGTGGGATGGGTTGCTGCCATGAACTGGGCCAAAGTTGGGTACCCGAGGATGGTGTTGTATGGAAGGCCAATGCGGGCGATGTCGAAGTCGATGAGCTCGGTGCGGTAGTTGTCATGCGTGCCAAAGATCACGGGGAGGCGGATCTGCCCCAGGGAGCCGGAGGGGCCCCCGCCAACTCCTGAGAAAGGCTTGCTGGGGCGGAGTCGCTCGAACGATACGTGAAGGAGGCTGAAGGACTCGACAGAGAGCACATTGAGGCCGGCGCCGCCGTCGACGAGCGTCTTGATGATGGATACATGGCAGATGGTGGGTGCGCACAACATAGGGAGCGCACTCGAACCGACGGTGGATGCGGGATGGTCCTGCGAGTTGAAGGTGAGGTTGGCCTCAAGCGCGGCCCAGCCGGGCGGAGCCCCCGGGCGCTTGGAAGCGACACCGATCTGGCGAAGGTACGACCTGATGTGCCGATCTGAGGGTGGTGCTTGCGAACCGCTGAGAAGGGCTGCGACGACGGGGGCTGCCAGTTCCCCGAAGCGTCTGACAAAGAGCCCGCGCAGCTCCTCCCAGGTGGCGGCAGAAGACTCCGGCAAGTGGAGGAGCCAGGCGCATGGCGCCCCCGCAAGGGCCATTGGGAACCAATTGGACATGACCTTGTCATTGCCCCCGGCTTCCAGGACGGCCTCCTCGTATGCCATCAGGAAAGCCGACGGGTCCGCCGCGCCGTCGTAGCATGGCGGCATCTCCAGCTTGAACTTGGGTGGCCACTGCACCCGCCTCAAGGCGGTGGCGAGGGCTCGGAGCCCCCGAGCGCTGCCGTGGGCACCAGTAGATCCAGCTAGAGGGGCGTCCGCCATGGGGAGCGGGCGTGAAGACGGTGGAGCGCGAGCCGACGGAAGGGAAACTCCGGCGCACCCCTACCTGGCGCGCTAAATGTTGGATCTCGGGTACCGGCAAAACCCTTAAGGTTCGAACACTGGGGTGCGCACGAAGATCTCCCCCTTATTGATCTGCGTGCTAACTTAGCCTAGATCTCACGAACTAACTCGACGAACTCGCAACACAAAGGACACAAGATTTGTACTAGTTCGGGCCACCGTTGTGGTGTAATACCCTACTCCAGTGTGGTGGTGGTGGATTGCCTCTTGGGCTGAGGATGAACAATACAAGGGGAAGAACAGCCTCCTCAGGTTGAGGTGTTCTTGTGCTTGGTGCACTTGTGTGGCCGGGGATGACCTTGATGATCTGTCCTCTCCCCTATGGTGGTGGCTAGTCCTATTTATAGGGTCCCTGGTCCTCTCCCCAAATATTGAGCGGGAAGGGAGCCAACAACGGCAAATTCGAAAGGGGACAACTAGTACAAGCTATCCTGACAAAAGGTGGTCTTCGCCTGCCAAAGGTTCTGGTGGTGACGCCATCCTGGGCTCCATGGTGACCTCCGTCTTGCCGTCCTTCTGGTCTTGGTCTCATTGCACCAATATGGAAACCTTTGCTTGATGCCTCGGTACTCCGCGCCTGCGCTTGCCCCCATAGCACCAAAGAGGAAACAAGGACACTGCACGCTGGCGCCCGCCTGGTCTCGATCGTCATGGCTTACGTCACGGAAACCTCGCGAGGTTTACCCGACCTTGAACTCTCCACCCCTCACGAGCCAGCATGGCGAGGCCGCTCCCGAGGAGGTCTTGTGTCGTCCGCCTCGCGAGGCTTGGCCCCTCGCAAGGGTCTTGATTCCTTGTTGATGACGATGGGCCGTATAGGCCTGCTAGCAAAGCCACGCCATGGGCCGCATGCAGGCAAGTCTGGGGACCCCCGTTCCCAGAACGCCGAAAATATTCGTTTGATATTTTGATGATATGTATGTTGTTGTTTCCCTTAGTGGTGTTATGTGAATGTCGACTACTTGACACTTCACAATCTTTGGGCCTAAGGGAAATCATTGTGGAGTAGTTATTAGATGATGGGTTGCTAGAGTGGCAGAAGCTTAAACCCTAGTTTATGCGCTATTCTATAAGGGGCTGATTTGGATCCATATGTTTCATGCTATGGTTAGATTAATCTTAATTCTTCTTTTGTAGTTGCGGATGCTTGCGAGAGGGGGTAATCATAAGTGGGAGGATTTTTCAAGTAAGAACACCACCCTAGCACCGGTCCACCCACATATCAAATTATCAAAGTAGCAAGCACGAACCAAACAAACATGATGAAAAAAGTGACTAGATGAAATTCCCATGTGTCCTCAAGAACACTTTGCTTATTATAAGAGACTATTCCGGCCTATCATTTGCTACAAAAAGGATTGGGCTACCTTGCTGAATCTTTGCTACTGTTACTATTATTTGCTCATTACAAATTGCCTTGCTATCAAACTATCTGTTATCGACAATTTCAGTGCCTGTAGAAAATACCTTGGTGAAAACCGCTTGTCATTTCCTACTGCTCCTCGTTGGGTTTGACACTATGACTTATGAAAATGACTATGATTGATCCCCTATACTTGTGGGTCATTAATACTCTTTTCTGGCACTGTTGACGGGAACTGAAGCGCCTTTGGTGAGTGGAATTTGGTAAGGAAACATTTATATTACGTGCTGAAATTCACTATCACTTGTTACTATGGAAAACAATCCTTTGAGGGTTTTTTCGGGGTATCTTCATCTCGACTGTAAGAACAAAGAGTTGCTCCTCAACCTACAACACCTACTGAAAATATTTATTATGAGATTCCTTCGGGTATGATAGAGAAACTTGTAAGTGCATCTAGTGCCATCCCTAGTTGGTTTTGGAGTATTGACGACAAACTTGGTTGAGGGATTAATGTGTTTGTGAGAATTGCAGGATAACACAGGTAGTAACCCCTTATTGATTCGGTTTACCTACCAGAGATGCCCCCTAAAAATGAGCGAAGACATTGAAGACAATGGTGGTTTGTGAAGACATTCACAGTGAAGATTATGACATGAGAAGATATTCATGTGAAGACTATGGAGTGCGAAGACATAGTTGTTTCGTAGTTTACTTTTTTCTTTGTTGAGTCATAGGAACCACCGTACTGTTCAGTGGGGTACAAGTGAACAAAGTCAGAGTGACTGAAGTGATGCTCAACCAAAATCCTATGTCTTCGAGCAAAGACAATGAGAGCAAATCTTATCCAGAGCTGGATGAGTCAGCTTTACTTGTAGCCCAGGTCAAGCTGTCGCATGTGTTTGAAATCCGTCTGTTGGACACGTGTCAGTTCCTTAGTGACCCTGAGTCATTTCGGAAAAATCAGGTCGGGTTTCCTCGTGGATATAAATAGCCCACCCCCTACACCATAAATTTGTGGCTGCTCAGAGTTAGTACACGTCATTTGTCGTTTGAGAGCAACCCACCTCTGAAGCATTTCAGTGAGTGAGATCCTTGCGAGGACAAAGACCAAAACACCCAGAGCCAAAGAGTGTTAGGCATCACTGAAGTCTTTATGTCCACATGACCTTAAGACTTGTTACACTTGAGGACTGTGAATAATCTAGCCGGTTAGGCATCGCGTTCTGAGCATCCAAGAGGAATTGTGGATCGTCAGTGAACAAAGTCTGTGAAGGTTTGGAAGTCTACCTTGAAGACTTACCAGAGTGATTAGGCGAGGACTGGGTGTCCTTAGCTCAAGGGGAATAAGGTGAAGACGCAGTCTTTTGAGTTAAATCTCAGCCTCCGTAACCAGACGTACAGTTGTCACAGCAACTGGAACTGGTCTACCAAATCCCTGTCTTCACCAAGCAACTCGTTCCATCTCCCACTTCCCTTTACTTTACAATTTGTCTTCGTGAAGTCATTGCCTGCTTGTCTGATCTGATTGACTTCATTGAGTGAAGATTGTTTACTGTTTGGCTTCATACTATCTTCCATCCCGATCCATACTACCTAGCCGCTGATAGTCTTCATGCTTTGATTTCATTGCTTAATTGACTATGGCTTGTCTAGTGTAGTCTTCCTTCCGCTGCATATCAATAGGTTCATTTCTACTGATTATCTTCAAAGACCTTGTGTTTTGAAGGCTTTCATAAAAATCGCCTATTCACCCCCCTCTAGTTGATAACTAGCACTTTCAATTGGTATCAAAGCAAGGTGCTCCCTAGTTCTGTGTGATTCAGTTTAACCACGTAGAGTTTTAGCTACGTCGACTGCAGGGATAATCAAGGTCTCCATTGCATGCCCAGTCTTTGATGGCACCGATTACCCCTACTGGAAGAATAAGATGCGCATGCATCTTGAAGCCATCGATGTCGACCTCTGGTATGTCGTCAAGAATGGCGTTCCCAAGGTCGGTGAAGGTGTCACTACTGCTTATGTCAAGAGGTTCATTCAACTGGATTCGACTGCCAAAAACATCATCTATGGTTATCTGACCAAAGGACGGTACGGTCATGTGAGTGCACTGGAAACTGCAAAGCTGGTCTAGGACTAGCTCTCCAAGGTCAACGAAGGCGTCTCAACTCAGAGAGATTCAAGGATTGATGTTCTTCACAACCTCTTCAACTGCTTCAAGAGAAATGACAATGAGAATGTCCAACTCACATTTGATCGTCTCACTGATATCACAAATGAGCTTCGAGCACTTGGCGCCACTGAGATCACCAAGCACGAAGTCATCAAGAAGCTCCTGAGATCACTTGACAGCTCATTCGACACCCTGGCCCTGATGATTCAAGAATGTCCTGACTTCAAAGATCTCGATCCGTCTGACATACTTGAGAGGCTCAACACACATGAGTTCCAGTTATCTAAGAAGAGAGATATCTATTGCCCAACCTATGGCCGAAATCGGGCTTTGAAGGCAAATGTTGTGTCCTCATATCAAGAAGAATCTGACTGCAGTTCTAGGGATCCTGAAGACATTAGAAAGGAGCTAGCTATGCTTGTGAAGAAGTTCCAAAAGTTCTCCAAAAAGAAAGGTTTCAGAAAGTCTTCAAGATCCAGCTTAAGAAAAGACGAAGCTTCCACTTGTGACCACAAGAAGAGAACATGCCACAAATGCAAGAAACCTGGTCACTGCATCTCTGAGTGTCCTCAGTGTGACAATGAGACCAAGAAGAAGAAGAAGAGCAAGGAATATGATTCTGATGACAAGAAGAAGAACTCCTCAAAGTCTTCATCAAAGTCTTCATCACACAAGAAGAGCTCATCAAGCAAGGCTCGTGTGTTTGTCAGCAAGGAGATGGATTCAGAGGAGAAGTCTGCTTCTGAGGAGGCGGAGGTGGAGTCCGGAGGAGTCTGATTCACGCGTGGCAAGCCTGGCTCTAGCTTCAGCTTATGTCGCCAAGTACATCTTCAACACTGAAGACAATGGCCTCGTCACCGACACTGATGCTGATGATGAGGATGACTCTGCTCCTACCCACTGCTTCATGGCACGTGGTGCCAAGGTCAACTCACGCCATGCTTACTTTCAAACATCTAGTGAAGATGACTCTGAATGTGAATCTGAACCTAGCTACAAAACACTTGCTAAAATTGCAACGGAACAACAAAATGCTATGGAACATATTCAATAGTTGCTAGACAAAAGTGATGACCTGTTGGACGCGGAAATGACTCGAACTCAGTCCTTAATTTAAGACATTAAAAATCTTCACGTTAAGTACGAACAACTTGAAAGTCATAATGAAACACTCTCAGCTACTCATGAGAAGCTTTCCCATGATTATCTTCAAAGGAAGCAAGAACTTGAGAACCTGGGAACTTCAAAAGGAGAACGAGTCACTTCGCGCTTGCTACCTCTTGAGCACTGCGTTGGTTTTCCCCGAAGAGGAAGGGATGATGCAGCAAAGTAGCATAAGCATTTCCCTCAGTTTTTGAGAACCAAGGTATCAATCCAGTAGGAGGCTACGCACGAGTCCCTCGTACCTGCACAAAACAAATAAATCCTCACAACCAACGCGTTAAGGGGTTGTCAATCCCTACACGGCCACTTACGAGAGTGAGATCTGATAGATATGATAAGATAATATTTTTGGTATTTTTATGATAAAGATGCAAAGTAAAATAAAAGCAAAGTAAAAGCAAAAGGAAATAACTAAGTATTGGTTGATTAATATGATGAAGATAGACCTGGGGGCCATAGGTTTCACTAGTGGCTTCTCTCGAGAGCATAAATATTCTACGGTGGGTGAACAAATTACTGTTGACAAATTAGCAGAATTGAGCATAGTTATGTGAATATTTAGGTATGATCATGTATATAGGCATCACGCCCGTGACAAGTAGACCGACTCCTGCCTGCATCTACTACTATTACTCCACTCATCGACCGCTATCCAGCATGCATCTAGAGTATTAAGTTAATGAAAATAGAGTAACGCCTTAAGCAAGATGACATGATGTAGAGGGATAAACTCATGCAATATGATGAAAACCCCATCTTGTTATCCTCGATGGCCTTGCTGCCCCTACTGTCACTGGGAAAGGACACCCCAAGATTGAGCCCAAAGCTAAGCACTTCTCCCATTGCAAGAAAGATCAATCTAGTAGGCCAAACCAAACTGATAATTCGAAGAGACTTGCAAAGATAACCAATCATACTTAAATAATTCAGAGAAGATTCAAATATTGTTCATAGATAGACTTGATCATAAACCCACAATTCATCATTCTCAACAAACACACTGCAAAAAGAAGATTACATCGCATAGATCTCGACAAGAGAGGGGGAGAACATTGTATTGAGATCCAAACGAGATAAGAAGCCATGTAGCTAATAACTATGGACCCTTAGGTCTGAGGTAAACTACTCACACTTCATCGGAGGGGATATGGTGTTGATGTAGAAGCCCTTCGTGATCAATGCCCCCTCCGGCGGAGCTCCGAAACATGCCCCAAGATGGGATCTCGTGGATACAAAAAGTTGCAGCGGTGGAATTAGGGTTTTGGCTCTGTATCTGATCGTTTCGGGGTACGTAGGTATATATAGGAGGAAGGAGTACGTCCCTGCATATCTAGGTATGATCATGTATATAGGCATCACGTCCGAGACAAGTAGACCGACTCCTCCCTGCATCTACTACGATTACTCCACTCATCGACCGCTATCCAGCATGCATCTAGAGTATTAAGTTAATGAAAACAGAGTAACGCCTTAAGCAAGATGACATGATGTAGAGGGATAAACTCATGCAATATGATGAAAACCCCATCTTGTTATCCTCGATGGCAACAATACAATACGTGCCTTGCTGCCCCTACTGTCACTGGGAAAGGACACCGCAAGATTGAACCCAAAGCTAAGCACTTCTCCCATTGCAAGAAAGATCAATCTAGTAGGCCAAACCAAACTGATAATTCAAAGAGACTTGCAAAGATAACCAATCACACATAAAAGAATTCAGAGAAGATTCAAATATTGTTCATACATAGACTTGATCATAAACCCACAATTCATCGGTCTCAACAAACACACCGCAAAAAGAAGATTACATCGAATAGATTTCCACAAGAGAGGGGGAGAACATTGTATTGAGATCCAAAAATAGAGAAGAAGCCATCTAGCTACTAACTATGGACCCGTAGGTCTAAGGTAAACTACTCACACTTCATTGGAGGGGCTATGGTGTTGATGTAGAAGCCCTCCGTGATCGATGCCCCCTCCGACGGAGCTCCGGAACAGGCCCCAAGATGGGATCTCGTGGATACAGAAAGTTGCGGCGGTGGAATTAGGTTTTGGCTCCGTATCTGATCGTTTGGGGGTACGTAGGTATATATAGGAGGAAGGAGTACGTCGGTGGAGCAACAGGGGGCCCATGAGGGTGGAGAGTGCGCCTGGGGGGGGGGGGTAGGCGCACCCCATACCTCGTGGCCTCCTCTTTTGTGTCTTGACGTAGGGTCCAAGTCTCCTAGGTCTTGGTCATTGAGAAAATCACGTTCCCGAAGGTTTCATTCCATTTGGACTACGTTTGATATTCCTTTTCTTCGAAACCCTAAAATAGGCAAAAAACAAAAAATTTTGTGCAGGGCCTCCGGTTAATAGGTTAGTCCCAAAAATAATATAAAAGTGGATAATAAAGCCCAATAATGTCCAAAACAGTAGATAATATAGCATGGAGCAATCAAAAATTATAGATACATTTGTCGGCGTTCTGGGAACGGGGGTCCCCAAACTTGCCTGCCCGCAGCCTGCGGCGTGGCTCGAGTGGGGGCCCAGTGCGGCCCAGCTTCATCAACTCAAGCTCAAGACCCTCGCAAGGGGCCAAGCCTTGCGGGGCGGACGACAGGAGGCTTCCTCAGGAGCAGCCTCATCAGGCAGGCTTGCGAGGAGGCGGAGAGATCAAGGCAGGGGTGCCTCGCGAGGAGCCCGTGACACAAGCCATGACGATCGAGATTGGACTGGCGCCAGGCGGGTGCCGGCCTGCGCAGTGTCCTTGTTTCCCCTTCGGTGCAAAGGGAACAAGCACAGTCCAAGGCATTGGGCAAAGGTTACCATTCCGGTGCAACGAGACCAAGAACAGGAGAGCGGCAGGATGGAGGTCACCGTGGAGCCCAAGACGGCGTCATCACCAGTGCTTTTGGCAGCTGAAGACCACCTTTGGTCAGGATAACTTGTACTAGATGTTCCCCTTCAAAATGTCCAATTGTTGGCGCCCTTCCCGCTCATTATTTGGGAAGAGGACCAGGGCCTCTATAAATAGGACTAACCACCATAGGAAGAGGGGGCGAGAAAAAGAAGAGAGAAAAGAGAAAAAGAAGAGAGAAAGGAGAAAAAGAAGGGAAAGAAGAGAGAAGAGAAAGAGAGATCCAGACCGAGTAGAACACACCGCACCAGCTGAAGAACACCTCTCGTGAGGCCGTTCTCCCCCTGTATTATTCTTCATCGGCCCCTAAGGCAATCCACTACACCACACACTAGAGTAGGGTATTACACCACATCGGTGGCCCGAACCAGTATAAACCTCGTGTCCCTTGAGTGTTCTTCTTTCCGGCCTAGATTTCTTGTGAGCCATAGAAGCGCGAGTCGGTAGGGGAAAGATCTCCATGCGCACCCCAGAGTTCGAACCTTAAGGGTCTGTCGGAACCCGAAATCTGACATTTGGTGCACCAGGTAGGGGTGCGCCGGAATCTTTCTTCCGCTGTTCGCGTGTGATCTTCCATCATGTCCATGGCTGACGCTCGTCGGGCTCGCGCCGAGCGCCGGGCTGCTCTGGCCACCCGCGTCGCCTAGACGGCTCCCGTCGGTGGACGCCCTCGTCGTTCCCCTTTGCCTGCCGCCAACGCCGCCACCGGCCCGGCGGGGAACGAGCAGCAGGCCTCGTCCCAGCATCCTTCGGTGCGACGGGAGGGCCGTACCGCAACCCCGTCACTGACTCCATCCGGTTCATCGTCCCATGACCGTCGCGCCCCCACGGACGCGCACACCGCGCTGCTCTTGGCAAGAGAGCTCCTGCATTACCGCCCCGTCGACGACCTCTACGAGGACTGGCTCGCCCGCATCACCAAGATCGTCAGCGCCGCAGGGGGCTCTCCCTTGTCGTCCCTCTCGCTGCCTCGCCCTCCATTCCGCGCAGGGGGCGAGGATCAGGAGGCGCCTCCGCCACCTCCTCCCCAAGAAGGCATCCTGGCTCCAAGGCACGCATCCCCAGGGCGAGACCCTCCACGTCCGGTGCCTACACGGCAAGAAGGGAGCTGCCAAGAGATCCCTCGTCCCCAAGAAGGTGCTCGCGCGCTCCCAGCACCGGCGTGCCAAGATCGCGTCCCTGCGCCTCCACGCCGAGACCACTCGCTGCTCCAAGCGGCGGCGCGTGGTAATCACCAGGAGCAGGCCCAGCGCCAGCAAAGGGCGCCGGTGGCCACGGCAGGCTGCCGCGCCTTCACACCCGAGCTACGCGGCGTCACATGGCCAGGCAAGTTCAAGCCTGATCTGCCCCCCCGCTACGATGGCACGGCGGACCCCGCGGAATTCCTGCAGCTCTACGAGCTAGGCATCGAAGCGGCCAACGGAGACGAAAAGCTCATGGCGATCTGGTTTCCCATGGCGCTCAAGGATGGCGCCCGCACCTGGCTCCTGAACCTGGCTCCCATCACGATCTCCTCCTGGGACGAGATGTGCACTCGCTTCATCGCCAACTTCCAGGGCACTCGCGACCGGCCCCCGGCCATAAGCGACCTGCACCGAATCAAGCAACAGCCAGGGGAAACCCTGCAGAAATACACCCATTGCTTCAACAACGCTCGCCTCAAGATCCCCAGGGTGACTGAGGAAGCCATTATCTCAGCCTTCTCCGATGGCGTGCGCGACATCAAGATGAAGGAGGAGCTGGCAATCCATGAAGACCTGTGCACATCCCTGGAGTTGTTCAACTTGGCGACCAAGTGCGCCAGGGCTGAGGAAGGGCGCCTCTCCCTCCTCGAGCTCCCGGCTGCCTACCCAGAAGAGAAAAATCCCAAGGCCAAGGACGTGAAGCGTAAGGGAGCTGCCGTGCTCGCAGCGGAACCAGACACCAAGTGAGGCAGGGATCAGCCTGAGTCATCCAAGGGCAGCCGATACTGCGTGTACCATGACCTCCACACCCACAACACCAACGAATGCCAAGAGCTCAGGGCCGTGCGAGATGGGCGTATCGGCCGATGCCCCGAGCGCAACGACAGGGGCTATGGCCGAGGAGGAGGAAGAGGTGGAGGACAATGGGAAGACCGTGGCCCTCGCCAAGGGTGGCATGACCGACTTCACGAGGATCGCTGACAGGACCAGCCTCGCGAGGGAGGCTGGAGGGATCAGCCTCGTGAGGATCGCCCGCACGGCAACGCAGGCCTCCCTCCTCTACCGCCACCACCAAGAAGGAATGAAGACCAACATCAAGACGAGGGGGCTGGGGGCTTCTAGGAGCCGCGCGCAATCGCTTGCATCTTGGGTGGCGCCCAGGCCCCAGCATCACAGCGCATCTTCAAGCAGTTTGCTCGCGAGGTGAATGCAGTTCTCCCCAAGCTTGAGGCCACGCGCCCTCTCAGGTGGTCTGCGTGCGCCATCACGTTCAACTCAGCGGATCAACTCAAGTGCGCGGCAACGGCCGGAGTCCTCCCGATGCTTTGCTCCCCAGTCATCAGCAATGTGCAGGTCACCAGGACCCTCGTTGATGGCGGAGCAGGACTCAACGTCCTGTCCGTTGAGACGTTCGACAATCTCCAAGTGCCGTATGATCAGCTCCAGCCGACCAAGTCTTTTTCAGGAGTCACTGATGGTTCCACTATTCCGATAGGGCAAGTTCGCCTGCCAATCACCTTCGGGGAGCGCAACAACTACCGCACCGAGCTCATCAACTTCGACGTCGCCCACATTCGCCTGCCATACAACGCCATCCTCGGGTACCCAGCCCTAGCCAAGTTCATGGCAGTGACTCACCATGGCTACAATGTCCTCAAGATGCCAGGAAGCGGTGGAGTCATCACCGTACCCTGTGAGGAAAGGCACGCGGTGTGTTCACTTGAGCGTGCGTTCCAAGCCGCAACAATCGAAGACCCAGATCACAGGAGCAGAAGACTTCCCGAGGTGACCCTTAAGAAGAAGAAGGCTTCGCCTGGACCAAGCCATAAGGAGGAAGGTGCCTCTGGAGGCGTTGCATCAGGATTCGCGCCCGTTCAAGGAGCGCCACCCTCTGTCACATAGGAAAGTGCGCCCGGCGCCCTCCTTAGGCAGGGCTCGGGGACTCTTTCCTGGAGAGCCACCGACTTTGCCAAGGTTACGAGGGAGGCGCTCGGGCACCACTTGGAGGGGTGCTTCCAGGCATGTTTCCCTCAGGAAGGTACGAGGCAAGGAAGACCAAACCCTCAGGAGTTCATTGCAGGAAACACCCAGGAGCTACAGGAGTCGAGAGTCATGCACGGCAGCCGCCGTTTGCCCGCCGTGGCCCCACATCCAGGCGAGGATGGTGGGCCGCGTGTCTGCATCGACGCGCCAGGGCTCAACCGAGCCACGTCTCAGGAGCGCCTCTGGCCTTCATGCATGGGGCGTTGCGAGGGTCCACCTCACAGCTACGTTCGCATGCCTTTCGGCCTGCCGAACGCGGTCGCCGCTCATCAGCGCCTGCTGAGGAGCATCCTGGAGGCTCAGGAGGTCAGGCATTATGCGGTCCTGGCGGAGGTGGAGATGGCCCTCGAAGACCTACCCGTGCCCCCGGAGCCTCCCGAGGCTCCTGGGCCTGGGGGCTCGTGAGGGTCGATGTCTTCACCGCGCGTCGCCCACTTCTTCGGCATCACTTCATCTTCAACGGCATCAGGTGACATCTTTCAAGTTCCATTTTTAGCTGGGAGAGCCCACAGGGCCACGTCGTTCCTAGGTCGTGTGGGTCCGTCCCTGCGGAATGTATCCATTTTTCTTACGCTCTTTACCTACCTTGTTGGGGGCGCCCCTCGGGCTGCATCATCCCCAAGCTGCTCGGGCCTGGCCCAGTGGCGTTTGCTTTTCCCGCATCTACTTGAAATGAATTTGCTCCTCCGCGCTTAATCTGGTTCCCATGATCGTCATCTACTACTTATCATGGACTTCTCCGCTCTCATGCAAAGCACTTGCACGTTAAAAGGGGGGTACCTGAGCATCGCGACTCATGGGCTCCTACTGGCTCTCTAGCCCTCACCCCCTAGCCTTGACCCACGGCATCGTGACCTATCATACCAGCGGCGGCTGAGCTTGCTCGAGGGCCGGGACCTGAGGACGTAGAGAATTTTCATTCTAACCACCCTGTAGGAACAAACCATTGATAAAGGCCCAGAGCCAAGCGCAACCCGCCTCGAGGTAGGGCCTCGTGAGTCCCGCGCTGGCTCACGAGTGCTCAGATAGACCTCTCCTAGCCCTACCGTGCCGGCCACGTGTTAGGGCGGGGTTGTACACGCCCCGGGGGCTCCTCCCGGAGGGGAGCCCCCCTCCCACGTACCAGTGGAAGAACCATGCTCCGACGCTGGCTGACAACACTACCGAGGAGCGGCTATGCCCGTACATACGGAAGCACTATGCTCCGTGCTGGTGATAAACAACTGAGGGCGGCCCACGACCGTACCAACCTCAGGGAGCCCGAAGATCAGTGTCTGGCACCATCGCAACGCCTCCCCTCGGGAGTGCCGCGCGAGGGGGCTGGATACGGGGGCTACGCCCGGGCCATACCCGAGCGCACGCCACCCAGCCAGGTCCCTTGGACCTGGTCGTCGCGTGCCCCTCCCCGAGCGAAGCCAAGGTATGAAAACCCGTTTGAACGTCAAGGGGGACTCCTGAGCATCGCGACTCAGGAGCCTAACTTTCCACATAGCCCCTCACTCCTTAGTCCCGTCCTGGTTTCCGGTCAGGGCTAACGGCGGTTGAGGTATGCGCGGGGCGGGGCCCTGCCGACGCAGAATGACCAATCCACTCCTTTGCTCCCCCTTCCCTACTTGTTGCTCGCGCGTCAAGGGGGACTCCTGAGCATCGCGACTCAGGAGCCTAACTTGCCACGTAGCCCCTCACTCCTTAATCCCGTCCTAGTTTCCAGTTGAGGCTAACGGCGGTTGAGGTATGCGCGGGGCCGGGCCCTGCCGACGTAGAGCACAAGCAAATAGGAGGGGGAAAAATGCAAATTCCAGGGAATTTAAAGCAAATATTACAAGCCATAGATTGTTTCACGATGCCAAACTCAAGTTTAAACGCCTCCGCGAGGCATGGTTCATGTTGCAGGAGTAAAAATAGGACAGAAACCATGAAGGGATCACTCTCCAGTGGCGCCGCCGCCTGTGGTGGAGTCACGCTGGGAGACTCCGCCTCCTAAGGCCACGGAGCTGGCGGCATCGCGCCCGGGCAAGGTACTGAAGGCGCAGAACCTCCCTAGCAAAGACTCGGCTCGGCCTTTCACGGCCTCAGCGGCAGCGGTGGCAAGGTCGCTGCTCACGGGTTCCAGCAGGCTGTCGAAATCGACGTTGGGGTCGCGCAGGTAGACGTGGCTGAGGACATTCGTCAGCGCTGCAGAAGACAGGGCACGCGCCTCGGCCTCGGCCATGGGGCCGAGGCCGTCTGTGACATCTTCAAGCGCACGGACCAGGAAGGGAAGCAGCTCGGCGGGGCCGTCCTCCGCACTAGCCAATGGCTCCTCCAAGCCGCCCTCGTAAAGCGTCTTCAGCGCGGCGCGAGCTTTCTTCTCCAGCTGCGCGAAGGCCACCCGATCCTCGGCCAGCACCTTCGCCTTGGCATCTAGCTTGGTCCTCTCCGCCTTCAACGACCGCTCCAGCGTCTCCAACCGGCCACAACAGTCATCAAGCTTGGCGCCCCGGTCCTTGACGGCAGCCTCCCGAGCCTTCATCTCCTTCTCCTTAACCTAGCGGCCGCGGACCTCCTTGGCGAGCTCGTCGCGCATGCCTTGCAGCTCGGCCTCCAGCGCCTTGCAGCGGCCCTGGGCAGCTGCGGCGTCGCCCAGGGCAGCGTCGCGAGCGGCCTTGGCTTGGCTGGCGGCCTGCTTCTCCCCATCGGAGGCCGACATGGCCTGGCTCAGTGCTGCTCGGACGGAGGCGGCAGAATGGGCCCAGCCAGAAGCTAGCTCCAGGCGCCCGGCCACTAGGCGAGGGTCCACGCTCAGAAGATCCTCCCACAGCTGGCTCAGTTCGTTGGCGACCCGGTCCAGGACGGCGGCAGAGGGATCAGAAGAGACGGGAACCAGTGGAGCGGGCGGAGAGGACGACAGCGTGATCACAGCTTGGCAGGAAGGAACCCCCTGGGCCTTGGCTACCTCGGCTGCAGCATCGAGCACGGCCGCCTCCAGGGTCAGCGGGGCCACGGGGGCTGACTCCTCGCCGAAGCGTCCTAGTTGGCCTCGCGAAGACGATGAGGCAGGGGAGGCGCGAGCCTCGCCGTCTCCTTCCCCAGCAGATGAAGGCGCCACCCCGGCAGATGGACTCGCCCCAAGCAGGGCCGCAGAAGCCCCTCTCAACCTCTTCGCTGCAGGTGCCAGCCTCGCAAAAGAATGCAGACGTCAAGCCTCGGCGGCAGATACCAAGAGAAGCACGAATCGAGCACTTACTGGTCGTCGTTCACGGACTCAAGCAGCTTTCGGCCAAACTTGAAGCCCGAGAGCCTGCAGCTGGGGTCAGCCTTGGGAGGCCCGAAAGCAGAAGGCACGTCAGGAGGGCTGGAGCTGGCCTCAGACCGCCCGGGGAACAGAGCAGACCCTGGGAGAACCGGCCCCGACCTGCCCTTCCTTGTGACCAAGGGAGAGTCCTCCCCTCCTTGCCTGGCGCCAGCCTCATCGTCGTCCGGCATGGAGCAGAGGGCCCGGGACCTGCACCGAGGGAAGGACTCCCCCGACTCCTCACCAGTCGCCTCAGAGTCAGACTCTTCCTCCTCCGCCTCTTCTTCCCTCTCACTCCCGCTGGAGCTGCCGGAGGACACGTCCACCATCGCCAGCACCGCCAGATCCTCGGGAGCTTCCACAGGCACCAGCCCCTCACCATTGAAGGTGGGCATGGAGTTCACCACCTGCTCCCAGTCGTCATGAAGGAACAGGTGGACGGGGGTGCCCACCGGGGTCGCCACGTCTCCCCCAACCAAGGAGTGGAGGGCCGCGACCAGATCCTCGTCGGTCAGAGCCTTGGAGCTTAGGCGCAGGGCAGCGTCCGCTTCCCCAAGCCTCCACAATGGGAGCGAGTGCTCCTGGAGTGGAGCCACCCGGTGCTTCAAGAACTCCCCCAGGAGTGTAGCCCCGGTCAGCTTCGCCGCCCCCAAGTTGCCTGGCCTCAGGTCTGCGTTCATCCTCTTCAGCACCGCCTTCGCACGGGGGTCGACGAGATCCGCGCGGGACCACGCGTCAACGGCCTTGGGCTGCCCCGTAGGCAACACCAGTCGGGGGTGGAGGCGCCCGACGTCCACCATGACCCACTTGCTCCGGAAGCCTTCGATTCTCTTCCCAGGCTTCGAGATAGCATTGAAGTTGGAGTATGCAATAAAGCTCGCTCATGCGGAGACATGGGCACGAGAAACCCTGAGGGAAAAATAGTGGCACAACAAGGCCACCGAGGGCTTCACCCCAACGTGAGCCTCACAATAGTATGCGAAAATCGCCAGGAGAAGAACAGAGTTGGGGTGGAGATGCAGAGCTTGCAAGTTGTATTGGCGAAGAACAGCAAAGAAGAACTCGGAGAAAGGAGGCACCAGACCGGCGATGATGGCGCTCACAAAGAACGGATAGAAGGTGCTCCCCTTGCCCTCAGGCTGGTCGGAGCCGGCCTTGAGCACAGTCGCCCCCTTGCTGCCTTGCCCGGCCGTCATCAGGCGCGTGAGGGAAAGGTTCTTCTTCGACAAGTTCGGGGGATCCAGAGCCGGCGAGTACCAGGCCTCGGTTGGGGACTTGCGAGGCGCCATGGCATGCCGGATGGGAAGGATTGAAACAGATCTGGAGGATTTCGGTAGCAGGAAGGAGAAGAGCGAGAAAGGGGATCTGGGGCAAGGCGAACGAGAACAAAGCAAGTAAACCTGGCCCGAGAACCTCTTTTTCAGATGCACGGTTGCCGAGGCATCGTGGGGAAGCGCAGACGCCCACGTCCAATCAATCGCCATGCGGCGCCCAAGGCCGCAAGCTATTAGGGCCCGCGGCGCTTCACGCTTGCCCCTTCGCTTCTCTGCTAAGCCAAGCCCGGGCGCGCCTTGGGCCCGGGGGCTACTGTCGGCATTCTGGGAACGGGGGTCCCCAGACTTGCCTGCCCGCGGCCTGCGGCGTGGCTCGAGTGGTGGCCCAGTGCGGCCCAGCTTCATCAGCTCAAGCTCAAGACCCTCGCAAGGGGCCAAGCCTTGCGGGGCGGACGATAGGAGGCTTCCTCAGGAGCAGCCTCATCAGGCAGGCTCGCAAGGAGGCAGAGAGATCAAGGCAGGGGTGCCTCGCGAGCAGCCCGTGACGCAAGCCATGACAATCGAGACTAGGCGGGTGCCAGGCGGGCGCCGGCCTGCGAAGGGAACAAGCACAGTCCAAGGCATCGGGCAAAGGTTACCATTCCGGTGCAACGAGACCAAGACCAGCAGAGCGGCAGGACGGAGGTCACCGTGGAGCCCAAAACGGCGTCATCACTAGTGCTTTTGGCAGCCGAAGACCACCTTTGGTCAGGATAACTTGTACTAGATGTTCCCCTTCAAAATGGCCAATTGTTGGCGCCCTTCCCGCTCATTATTTGGGAAGAGGACCAGGGCCTCTATAAATAGGACTAACCACCATAGGAAGAGGGGGCCAGAAAAAGAAGAGAGAAAAGAGAAAAAGAAGAGAGAAAGGACAAAAAGAAGGGAAAGAAGAGAGAAGAGAAAGAGAGAAATCGAGATCCAGACCGAGTAGAACACACCGCACCAGCTCAAGAACACCTCTTGCGAGGCCGTTCTTCCCCTGTATTGTTCTTCATCGGCCCCTGAGGCAATCCACTACACCACACACTGGAGTAGGGTATTACACCACATTGGTGGCTCAAACCAGTATAAACCTCGTGTCCCTTGAGTGTTCTTCTTTCTGGCCTAGATTTCTTTCGAGCCATAGAAGTGCGAGTCGGTAGGGGAAAGATCTCCGTGTGCACCCCAGATTTCGAACCTTAAGGGTCTGCCGGAACCCGAAATCCGACAACGTTGGAGACATATCAAGCATCCCCAAGCTTAATTCCCGCTCGTCCTCGAGTAGGTAAATGATAAAAACATAATTTTTGATGCGGAGTGCTACTTGGCATAATTTTGATGTAATTCTTCTTAATTGTGGCATGAATATTCAGGTCCGAAAGATTCAAGACAAAAGTTCATATTGACATAAAAGTAATAATACTTCAAGCATACTAACTAAGGAGTTATGTCTTCTCAAAATAACATGGCCAAAGAAAGTTCATCCCTACAAAGTCATATAGTTTAGTCATGTTTCATTTTCGTCACACAAGAATGCTCTCATCATGCACAACCCTGATGACAAGCCAAGCAATTGTTTCATACTTTATTAATCTCAAACCTATAAACTTTCACACAATATATGAGCGCGAGCCATGGACATAGCACTATGGGTGGAATAGAATATAATGAGGGGGGTTATGTGGAGAAGACAAAAAAGGAGAAAGTCTCACATCAACGAGGGTAATCAATGGGCTATGGAGATGCCCATTGATTGATGTTAATGCAAGGAGTAGGGATTGCCATGCAACGGATGCACTAGAGCTATAAATGTATGAAAGCTCAACAAAAGAAACTAAGTGGGTGTGCATCCAACTTGCTTGCTCACGAAGACCTAGGGCACTTGAGGAGGCCCATTGTTGGAATATACAAGCCAAGTTCTATAATGAAAAATTCCCACTAGTATATTAAAGTGACAAAACAAGAGACTCTCTATCATGAAGATTACGGTGCTACTTTGAAGCACAAGTGTGGCAAAGGATAGTAACATTGTCCCTTCTCTCTTTTTCTCTCATTTTTTATTTGGCCTTTCTCTTTTTTTATAATTCCTCACTTGGGACAATGCTCTAGGAAATGATGATCATCACACTTCTATTTATTTACCACTCAATGATTACAACTCGATACTAGAACAAAAGATGACTCTATATGAATGCCTCCGGCGGTGTACCGGGATATGCAATGGACCAAGAGTGACATGTATGAAAGAATTATGAATGGTGGCCTTGCCACAAATACTATGTCAACTACATGATCATGCTAATCAATATGACAATGATGAATGTGTCACGATGAACGGAATGGTGGAAAGTTGCATGGCAATATATCTCGGAATGGCTATGGAAATGCCATAATAGGTAGGTATGGTGGCTGTTTTGAGGAAGATATAAGGAGGTTTATGTGTGAAAGAGCGTATCATATCACGGGGTTTGGATGCACCGGCCAAGTTTGCGCCAACTCTCAATGTGAGAAAGGGCAATGCGCGGTACCGAAGAGGCTAGCAAGGATGGAAGGGTGAGAGTGCGTATAATCCATGGACTCAACATTAGTCATAAAGAACTCACATACTTATTGCAAAAATCTACAATTCATCAAAAACCTCGGCACTACGCGCATGCTCCTAGGGGGGTAGATTGGTAGGAAAAGACCATCGCTCGTCCCCGACCGCCACTCATAAGGAAGACAATCAAATAACACCTCATGTTTCAAATTTGTTACATAACGTTTACCATACGTGAATGCTACGGGACTTGCAAACTTCAACACAAGTATTTCTCAATTTCACAACTACTCAACTAGCACGACTTTGATATTATTACCTCCATATCTCAAAACAATCATCAAGCATCAAACTTCTCTTAGTATTCAAATCACTCATAAGAAAATTCTACTAATCTTGAATACCTAGCATAGTAGGATTTTAAGCAAATTACCATGCTGTTAAGACTCTCAAAATAATCTAAGTGAAGCATGAGAGATCAATAGTTTCTATAAAACAAATCCACCACCGTGCTCTAAAAGATATAAGTGAAGTACTAGAGCAAAACTATGTAACTCAAAAGATATAAGCGAAGCACATAGAGTATTCTAACAAATTCCAAGTCATGTATGGCTCTCTCAAAAGGTGTGTACAGCAAGGATGATTGTGGTAAACTAAAAAGAAAATACTTAAATAATACAAGGCGCTCCAAGCAAAACACATATCATGTGGTGAATAAAAATATAGCTCCAAGTAAAGTTACCGATAGAAGTAGACGAAAGAGGGGATGCCTTCCGGGGTATCCCCAAGCTTTGGCTTTTAGGTGTCCTTACATTATCTTGGGGGTGCCATGGGCATCCCCAAGCTTAGGCTCTTTCCACTCCTTGTTCCACAATCCATCAAATCTTTACCTAAAACTTGAAAACTTCACAACACAAAACTCAAAGTAGAAAATCTCGTGAGCTCCGTTAGCGAAAGAAAACAAAAGACCACTTCAAGGTACTGTAATGAACTCATTCTTTATTTATATTGGTGTTAAACCTACTGTATTCCAACTTCTCTATGGTTTATAAACTATTTTACTAGCCATAGATTCATCAAAATAAGCAAACAACACATGAAAAACAGAATCTGTCAAAAACAGAACAGTCTATAGTAATCTGTAGCTAGCGCAAGATCTGGAACCCCCAAAATTCTAAAATAAATTGCGGGACGTGAGGAATTTATCTATTAATCATCTGCAAAAATAATTAACTAAATAACACTTTCCAAATAAAAATGACAGCAGTTCTCGTGAGCACTAAAGTTTCTGTTTTTTACAGCAAGTTTAACAAGACTTTCCCCAAGTCTTCCCAACGGTTCTACTTGGCACAAACACTAATTAAACACAAAAAACACAACCAAAACAGAGGCTAGATAAATTATTTATTACTAAACAGGAGCAAAAAGCAAGGAATAAAAATAAAATTGGGTTGCCTCCCAACAAGCGCTATCGTTTAACGCCCCTAGCTAGGCATAACAAGCAAGGATAGATCTAGGTATTGCCATAATAGTAAGATAGATTATTAAAACTCATTTCATATTCTCTACGTTCGGCAGCAAGTTTTCTTTGAGGAAAGCAAAATTAATCAAAAGGGCTAAATATAATGGGACAAAAGTCCCCAAGATCAACCTTGGGAGGTATAGGTTCCTCCTTTGGTCCTTCATATTGCACAACCAATTCATCATTATAAGCATTCTTTTGACAGAACTTTGTGAGCCTATATTCAAGATAATATCCTAGTTCATTATTTCGAATAGCTAAATCATCATTAAGTTTAGAAATTCTATCAAATAAAACATTGGTAGGAACCCTTTTTCTAAGATTTTCATTGAAAGCAACATAGTCTAGAGATTGAAAACGCATTATTTCTTCTTGATCAAAGCGGATGGCCTCTATGGGAGGATGGCAAGTGTCCAACCTATAATGTGCAAAGATTTCTTTGGCCTCTTTTATTATGAATATAAACTCATGAGCCAAAAACATAGTAGCGGCACACTTAATAGAAGAATGCTCAATATTAGAAAATTCTAGGAAAATCCTTTGTATGCAAGGATGCATGTGCATGAATTCTCTTTCAAGTTCAACTACAAGCATGGCAATAGTGTCCGCAAGACTACTAGTTCTATGAAGGATAGAACTACCCATAGAAGGTAAAACACCGGCACAAGTAAAGAAATCTTGAATAACTCCTTTTCCAATAATATTACCACTACCAACACGGAATTTTTTTGTATGTAAGATGGTGGGTTCTTTAGCAGGAGCATCAGAATTTTTCATGATATTATTATTGTCTATATTGACAATAATTTCCCCAATTCCAGACATAGTGGCAATAGGTAAGGGACTAGACATAACGACAAGCAAACGAACTAACACACAAACAAACAAAAGGCAAGCGGGCAAAAAGAGGCAAATGGGAAAGAGAAGGAGGATAGAGAGAGAGAGGGCGAATAAAACGGCAAGGGTGAAGTGGGGGAGAGGAAAACGAGAGGCAAATGGCAAATAATGTAATGCGGGAGATAAGGGTATGTGATGGGTACTTGGTATGTTGACTTTTGCGTAGACCTCCCCAGCAACGGCGCTAGAAATCCTTCTTGCTACCTCTTGAGCACTGCGCTGGTTTTCCCCGAAGAGGAAGGGATGATTCAGCAAAGTAGCGTAAGTATTTCCCTCAGTTTTTGAGAACCAAGGTATCAATCCAGTAGGAGGCTACGCGCGAGTCCCTCGTACCTACACAACACAAATAAATCCTCACAACCAACGCGTTAAGGGGTTGTCAATCCCTACATGGTCACTTACAGAGTGAGATCTGATAGATATGATAAGATAATATTTTTGGTATTTTATTGATAAAGATGCAAAGTAAAATAAAAGAAAAGTAAAAGGAAAAGGAAATAACTAAGTATTGGTAGATTAATATGATGAAGATAGACCCGGGGGCCATAGGTTTCACTAGTGGCTTCTCCCGAGAGCATAAATATTCTACGGTGGGTGAACAAATTACTGTTGAGCAATTGACAGAATTGAGCATAGTTATGAGAATATCTAGGTATGATCATGTATATAGGCATCACGTCCGAGACAAGTAGACCGACTCCTCCCTGCATCTACTACGATTACTCCACTCATCGACCGCTATCCAGCATGCATCTAGAGTATTTAGTTAATGAAAGCAGAGTAACGCCTTAAGCAAGATGACATGATGTAGAGGGATAAACTCATGCAATATGATGAAAACCCCATCTTGTTATCCTCGATGGCAACAATACAATACGTGCCTTGCTGCCCCTACTGTCACTGGGAAAGGAGACCACAAGATTGAACCCAAAGCTAAGCACTTCTCCCATTGCAAGAAAGATCAATCTAGTAGGCCAAACCAAACTGATAATTCAAAGAGACTTGCAAAGATAACCAATCACACATAAAAGAATTCAGAGAAGATTCAAATATTGTTCATACATAGACTTGATCATAAACCCACAATTCATCGGTCTCAACAAACACACCGCAAAAAGAAGATTACATCGAATAGATTTCCACAAGAGAGGGGGAGAACATTGTATTGAGATCCAAAAATAGAGAATAAGCCATCTAGATACTAACTATGGACCCGTAGGTCTAAGGTAAACTACTCACACTTCATTGGAGGGGCTATGGTGTTGATGTAGAAGCCCTCCGTGATCGATGCCCCCTCCGACGGAGCTCCGGAACAGGCCCCAAGATGGGATCTCGTGGATACAGAAAGTTGCGGCGGTGGAATTAGGTTTTGGCTCCGTATCTGATCGTTTGGGGGTACGTAGGTATATATAGGAGGAAGGAGTACGTCGGTGGAGCAATAGGGGGCCCATGAGGGTGGAGAGCGCGCCTGGGGGGGGGGGTAGGCGCACCCCATACCTCGTGGCCTCCTCTTTTGTGTCTTGACGTAGGGTCCATGTCTCCTGGGTCTTATTCGTTGAGAAAATCACGTTCCCGAAGGTTTCACTCTGTTTGGACTCCGTTTGATATTCCTTTTCTTTGAAACCCTAAAACAGGCAAAAAACAACAATTCTGGGCTGGGCCTCCGGTTAATAGGTTAGTCCCAAAAATAATATAAAAGTGGATAATAAAGCCCAATAATGTCCAAAACAGTAGATAATATAGCATGGAGCAATCAAAAATTATAGATACGTTGGAGACGTATCAGCGCTCAACATATTAGTACCGCTCAGGAAGACTTTGAGCCACCATGTTTAAAATGTCTTGATCGTGGTAATGTTGTCTCTGTTGTTGAATGTTCTACTGCTGCTACTATTGCTATATCTTCAACTGCTGATGTGGTAACTAACCCCTCTTCCGAGGATACCACTACTATTGCTGATGAGAATGCTAGGTTGAAGACATTGCTTGAAACAGGGATGTACAAAAGCTTCAAAGGGCATCCGACACCATGTGATGTCCTCAAGAAACATATTTTGAACCGAAACCCTAGGAAAGAGGGTGTTGGCTTCGAGAGGAAAATGAACGTTGATGGTTCATACTGGAAGCCTGAGCAGTACTCGAAAACCACATGGGTTGCTGCAAAGGGTCCTTCAGTGGATCCATCTACCTTATCTGGCTTCACTTGTGCTAACCCAATTATCATTGATGAATCCTTTGATGCAAACTATACACTGTTTAAGAATCAGAATGGTGAATGATGTCGCTTGAAGCTATGTTGGTATTTCCCCAAAGAGAAAGGGATGATGCAGCACAACGGCGGTAGGTATTTCCCTCAGATATGAAACCAAGGTTATCGAACCAGCAGGAGAACCAAGCAACACAATGTAAACAGCCCCTGCACACAGATAACAAATCCTCGCAACCCGACGTGTTAAAGGGGTTGCTAATTCCTTTCGAGTAGCGGTGCCAGAAATTAGTGCGTTACGGGGGAAAGTTGTAATAGATTGAATAAATAGATCGCAAATAAAATAAAGTGTAGCAAAGTATTTTTGGGTTTTTGGATTAATAGATCTGAAAATAAAAGCAAATAAAAGTAGATCGCAAAGGCAAATAATATGAGAAAGAGACCCGGGGGCCATAGATTTCACTAGTGGCTTCTCTCGACAAAAATAACAAAGTGGTGGGTGAACAAATTACTGTTGGGCAATTGATAGAAGTTCAAATACTCATGACGATATCCACTCAATGATCATTACATAGGCATCACGTCCAAGATTAGTAGACCGACTCCTTCCTTCATCTACTACTATTACTCCACACATCGACCACTATCCACCATGCATCTAGTGTATTAAGTTCAAGGAGAAACAGAGTAATGCAATAAGAATGATGACATGATGTAGACAAGATCTATCTATGTAGAGATAGACCCCATCATTTTATGCTTAGTAGCAACGATACATACGTGTCGGTTCCCCTTGTGTCACTGGTATCAAGCACCGTAAGATCGAACCCACTACAAAGCACCTCTTCCCATTGCAAGATAAATAGATCAAGTTGGCCAAACAAAATCCAAATATCGGAGAAGAAATACGAGGCTATAAGAGATCATGCATAAAAGAGATCAAAGAAACTCAAATACTTTCATGGATATAAAAAGAGATAGATCTGTTCATAAACTCAAAGTTCATCGGATCCCAACAAACACACCCCAAAAGAGTTACATCATATGGATTTACAAGAGACCATTGTATTGAGAATCAAGAGAGAGAGATGAAGCCATATAGCTACTAACTATGGACCCGAAGGTCTACAAAGAACTACTCATGCATCATCGGAGAGGCACCAATGGAGGTGGTGAACCCCATCCGAGATGGTGTATAGATTGGATCTGGTGGTTCTGGACTATGTGGCGGCTGGAGTTGATTTTCGTCGACTCCCCTAGGGTTTTGGGAATATTGGAGTATTTATAGAGCAAATAGGCGGTCCGGGGGGCACCCGAGGTGGGCACAATCCACCAGGGCGCGCCTGGGCCTCCTGGCGCGCCCTGGTGGGTTGTACCTCCCTCGGGGCACCCCCTAGGCTTAGCCAGGGCCCGTTGTGTTCCTTCTGGCCCATAAAAATTCTCCGTAAAGTTTCGTGGCATTTGGACTCCGTTTGATATTGATTTTCTGCGATGTAAAAACAGCAACTGGCACTTGGCACTATGTCAATAGGCCAGTACCAAAAAATGATAGAAAATGACTATATAATGATTATAAAATGTCCAAGATTGATATTATATCAATATGGAACAATAAAAAATTATAGATACGTGGGGGACGTATCAGCATCCGCAAGCTCCTACTCATCCTCGAGTAGGGAAGTGATAAAACATAATTTTTGATGTGGAATGATGCCTAACATGTCATATCATATTTCTTTCTTTATAGCATGGACATTTGGAATTTTATATTGTTCAAAGAAATAGTCTAGTTTTGACATGATAATTTAAATACTCAAGCATATCAACAAGCAACCATGTCTTTCAAAATATCAATGCTAAAATAAGCTATCCCTAGCCCATCATGCTCAATCATTGATCCATTCATGAAACACACTCACATATTAGCTCTATCCAATACTCAAGTACGATCATGTTGCCTCCTAGTTCATGCTTTTATAAGAGAATATGGGGACTCAAATTCAAAATAAAAATTGCATAAAGTAAAAGAAAGGCCCTTCGTAGAGGGAAGTAGGGATTTGTAGAGGTGCCAGAGCTCAAAGCGAAAAACTTAGAGATAAAAACATTTTGGGAGGTGTATCCATCCCACCAACGAAAATGACTTAGAGTTCCCAATACTTTCCATGCTTAGATATATCATAGGTGGTTCCCAAACAGGAAATAAAGTTTATTCCTTTTTCCACCATACTTTCACTTTCCATGGCTAACCGTATCCACGGGTGCCCTCCATACCAACACTTCCCATGGAATTTATTATTTGACAACATAAAGTAAATTCATTTTTTTGCATTTCGGGACTGGGCATCCCTAATTCTTTGCCTTACTCTCGTGCAATGACAAGTGAATAAACACTCATCTTGAGAATAACACATCTAGCATGGAAAATATTAGCCACCCCTCACTGCTTCGCGAGCGAAACAAACACACAAAAGGGAAGTTTATTTTTGAAAATTATAGATGGCACATGCAAATTTTCTTAGAATGGCAAAAGAATACCACATATAGGTAGATATAGTGGACTCATGTGGTAAAACTGGCTTAAAGGTTTTTGTATGCACAAGTAGTGATCATACTTAATGCAAAATGAAGGCTAGCAAAATATTGGGAAGCGACCAACCAGGAAACAAATAATCTCATAAGCGAGCATTAAGCATAACTAACACAGAATAATGCACCATAAGTAGGATATAATTTCATTGCATAACTATTGACTTTCGTGCTTGCATAGGGAATCACAAACCTTAACACCAATATTCTTACTAAAGCATAATTACTCATCAAGATGACTCACATATCACATCATCATATCTCAAAACTATTACTAAGAATCAAGTTTATTTTATGCAATGATATTCATGAAAGTTTTTATTATATCCTTCTTGGATATCTATCACTTTGGGACTAATTTTCATATGTTGCTTTTCATAAGCTCAAACAAATATAAGTGAAGATCATGAGCATAATATTTCTTTCTCTCAAATTAATTTAATTGAAGCAAGAGATAATTTCTTGAAAATTTTACTAAATCTCAAATAAATCTAAGTGAATCAAGAGGGCATTTCTTCAAATATACTAAAGCACACCGTGCTAAAAAAGATATAAGTGAAGCACTAGAGCAAGTCCATAGCTGAATTGTTTTTTAAGTGAAGCATAGAGAGCAATTCTAACAAGTCATGCCATAATTTTGGCTCTCTCAAATAGGTGTGTCCAGCAAGGGATCAAGACTTAAAACACAAAATAAAACAAGCAAAGACTCATATCATACAAGACGCTCCAAGCAAAACACATAGTATGTGACGAATAAAAATATAGTTTCAAGTAAAATACCGATGGTCGTTAGAAGAAAGAGGGGATGCCACTCGAGGGCATCCCCAAGCTTAGTTGGTTGCTCATTTTTTGATAATAGCTTGGGATGTCGGGGCATCCCCAATCTTAGGCTCTTCTACTCCTTATTCCTTCATCCATCGTAAGATAACCCAAAACATGAAAACTTCAATCACACAAAACTCAACAAAACCTTCGTGAGATCCATTAGTATAAGAATAATAAATCACTACTATAAGTGTTGTATCAAACCAATTCATATTTTGTTCTTGTATTATATCTACTGTAGTCCAACTTTTATATGGCAAAAACTCATCAAAGAAAACCATAGAGCCATCAAAATAAGCACACACCACAAAGAAAACAGAATTTGTCAAAACAGAATAGTCTGTAGCAATATGACTATTTCGTATACTTCCGTAACTCCCAAAATTCTAAAAAAAACTTAGGACAACCTGAGTAATTTGTATATTGACCTACTACAAGTGGAATGGGTATTTTATCACTCTCTAGTAAAAAATGAAAAGTAGTTTCGTGAGTGCAAAAGTTTCTGTTTTTTCAACAAGATCAAACAACTATCACCCAAGAAGATCCTAAAGGCTTTACTTGGCACAAAAACTAATTAAAACATAAAAAACACAATCAAAACAGTAGCATAATTGTGCTAACACTCAAAAACAGCAACCAAAAAGCAAAAATAAGTTTTATTCATTGGGTTGCCTCCCAACAAACGCTATAGTTTTACGCCCTTAGCTAGGCATAAAGCAAGTATCTAAGTTTTGTCATCTTTGTCCAACTCTTCAATCGAACACTTAGAACCCTTCAAAGATTTAGCATAAAGATTTTCTATAACGAAACTTCTAGGTATAAATCCAACATTCTTGCATAAATGATGTCTTATCACTTTAACAAAATCCGGGTGAATACCAATCATCTTAAGATCTTCTTTATTACTATTACTAGAGGTTGAACCCTTGTTCTTGGAAGCTCTACCAATTTTAACGGGAGTTTTTTTGATAGTTTTAGAGGAAGCAAAAGCTGTGCTTAGATTACTAAAAATTACTTCTAATTTATCGATCCAAGAAGGGCTTTCTTCTATTCTTTCATGAATTGTGGTACCCCTTTCCCTTAACATCTTAAGAATATCTCCCGCTTTTGACCCCATATTGGTGGCAAAATTATGTATCTTTTTATCTATAATTCCCATATGATCTTCGGTGAGCATTTTCTTTTCAATAGCATCTAGTCTTTCCATAACATGCTCAAGAGTCAAAGTTGTTTCATTAATCATGAGGGGTGGTGACCCCCCACTAAATTTCCCATAGCATTAAAGGCATCAAGAGAAGGACACATCAAGAAATTTCCACCGGTAATCGTATCAAGGACGAATCTATACCAAGTGGTGATGCCAACATAAAAACAACGAAGAAGAACAACGGTGGATTGCCTACAGGTAGATCTGTTATGAGCATTGCAAATCCTATACCAAACATCTTTTAAATTTTCTCCTCCCCTTTGTTTAAAGTTGAGAACCTCATTCTCGGGAGTTCAAGCAATAGGGGAAGATCTATCCATAATGATAATAACGGCAAACAAGGTTGCACACAAAGACATATCCGGCCAGAAAATGGCGAACGAAAAAGATGGGCGAATAAAATGGCAAATTTTTGTGAAGTGGGGGAGAGGAAAATGAGGGGCAAATGGAAAATAATGTAAATTGCAAGGAGATGAGATTTGTGATTAGGAACCTGGTATATGTTGAAGATCCTCCCCGGCAACGGTGCCAGAAATTCCTTTTGATGTCGCTTGAAGCTATGTTGGTATTTCCCCAAAGAGAAAGGGATGATGCAGCACAACGGCGGTAGGTATTTCCCTCAGATATGAAACCAAGGTTATCGAACCAGCAGGAGAACCAAGCAACACATTGTAAACAGCCCCTGCACACAGATAACAAATCCTCGCAACCCGACGTGTTAAAGGGGTTGCTAATCCCTTTTGGGTAGCGGTGCCAGAAATTAGTGCGTTACGAGGAAAAGTTGTAATAGATTGAATAAATAGATCGCAAATAAAATAAAGTGTAGCAAAGTATTTTTGGGTTTTTGGATTAATAGATCTGAAAATAAAATCAAATAAAAGTAGATCGCAAAGGAAAATAATATGAGAAAGAGACCCGGGGGCCGTAGATTTCACTAGTGGCTTCTCTAGAGAAAAATAGCAAAGCGGTAGGTGAACAAATTACTGTTGGGCAATTGATAGAACTTCAAATACTCATGATGATATCCATGCAATGATCATTACATAGGCATCATGTCCAAGATTAGTATACTGACTCCTTCCTTCATCTACTACTATTACTCCACACATCGACCGCTATCCAGCATGCATCTAGTGTATTAAGTTCATGGAGAAACGGAGTAATGCAATAAGAACGATGACATGATGTAGACAAGATCTATCTATGTAGAGATAGACCCCATCGTTTTATCCTTAGTAGCAACGATACATACGTGTCGGTTCCCCTTCTGTCACTAGGATCAAGCACTGTAAGATTGAACCCACTACAAAGCACCTCTTCCCATTGCAAGATAAATAGATCAAGTTGGCCAAACAAAACCCAAATATCAGAAACGAAATACGAGGCGATAAGAGATCATGCATAAAAGCGATCAAAGAAACTAAAATACTTTCATGGTTATAAAAAGAGATAGATCTGATCATAAACTCAAAGTTCATCGGATCCCAACAAACACACCACAAAAGAGATACATCATATGGATCTCCAAGAGACCATTGTATTGAGAATAAAGAGAGAGAGAGATGAAGACATCTAGCTACTAACCACGGACCTGAAGGTCTACAAAGAACTACTCACGCATCATCGGAGAGGCACCAATGGAGGTGGTGAACCCCATTCGAGATGGTTTCTAGATTGGATCTGGTGGTTCTGGACTCTGCGGTGGCTGGATGAATATTTCCTCGACTCCCCTAGGGTTTTGGGAATATTGGGGTATTTATAGAGCAAAGAGGCGGTCCGGGGGCACCCGAGGTGGGCACAACCCACCAGGGCGCACCTGGGCCTCTTGGCGCGCCTTGGTGGGTTGTGCCTCCCTTGGGGAACCCCCAGGCATAGCCAGGGCCCGTTGTGTTCCTTCTGGGCCATAAAAATTCTCCGTAAAGTTTCGTGGCATTTTGACTCCATTTGATATTGATTTTCTGCGATGTAAAAAACATGGAAAAAATAGCAACTGGCACTTGGCACTATGTCAATAGGCTAGTACCAAAAAATGATATAAATTGACTATACAATGATTATAAAACATTCAAGATTGATAATATAATAGCATGGAACAATAAAAAATTATAGATACGTTGGAGACGTATCAATGAAGTGTTTGCCCGGTATATTGGTACTAACTGTAGGAATGGACCACCTTTGAAGAAGATATGGGTGCCCAAAAGTTGTCTTGAGAAGCTTCCTGTGAATGTCTTCATGACACCACCTGGGAAGAAGACAAACCCTAGACCAAAGGCTTCATATGGTCCAAAGGCTTCATACAGACAGAGGACTCATCAGAGTCACCCTAACGCCAATGTTTTGCAGGGAAATCATACTCAGACTTATGAATATGATCGTGTTGCATCAAACTGCTATGTTCATAAGACCAATAACTTTTCTGCTTATTCTTATGAGTATTATTCACCTCCTTCAAGGCTATTGCTAGGGCTCCAAAGCCAAAGTTCTCAGATGCTGCACTTAGACTCATTGCTTCTAAGCCACGCCTGAAGATGTGGGTGGTTAAGAAAAATTAACTCTCTTTTGCAGGGAAAGGTCTCCAGCTAGAAATCAAAGGCTTCTGATTCTTATGCTGGGGACCTAAAACATCTTGTAGGATGCAAGATAAAATGCCAAAATGGTGTTACTATGTATTTCGTCCCAGGATTTCTTGACAAACATCCTATCTACCCTAACAAGGATCTGAACTTTGATAATATGCTTGTTCGTGAAATGTTTATGCTTCACATTTCCCTTGGTGAAGCCTATCCCCCAAACTGCAATGTAGGGTACAACACCAAAGGCTTTTGAGTGGATCATGGACAGTGGATGCACTAACCACATGAATGGTGATCGAAGTATTCTTATGGATTCAACCCTACGCCCGTCTGACAAAAGTCACATCACATTTGCTGACACTGGTAAAAGCAAGGTATTTGGCCTAGGTAGAGTTGCAATCTCAAAGGATCAGCACATGGATAAAATGATGCTTGTTGAATCCCTTGGTTTCAACTCAATGCCTGTCTCAATGCTTTGTGACCTGAACATGATTGTGATATTTGGAAAATATCGTTGCCTTGTGCTTATGGAATCTGACAAGTCTCTAGTCTTCGAAGGATATCGAAAGGACGATCTGTATATGGTAGATTTCTCCGCAGGACCACAGCTGGCCGTATGTCTTCTAGCAAAAGCTTTAGAGTGCTGGCTCTAGCATCGGAGGCTAGGGCATGCGGGCATGAGGAACTTATACACTCTCGCGAAGAAGAAGCATGTCATAGGAATCGAGGGCATCAAGTTCAAGAAGGATCATCTACGCGGTGCCTGCGAAGCTGGAAAGATGACTCGGGCCAAGCATCCCTCAAAGACAATCATGACAACAACACATCCCTTCGAGCTGCTTCACATGGAGTTATTCGGCACTACTCACTACTCTACCCTTACTACCACCGCTTGCCTCTATGGTTTTGTCATTGTTGATGATTACTCAAGATATACATGGGTGCACATAATTCTCTACAAGACTGAAGTGTAGGATGTCTTCAAATGATTCGCCAATCATGCCATGGCCAATTATGGCATCAAGATCAAGCACATCAGAAGTGACAACGACAATGAATTCAAGAATACCGGCCTCGACACTTATCTTGATACATTAGGCATCACTCATGAGTTCTCGGCTCCATACACACCTCAGCAGAATGGAATCATGGAGCGTAAGAACAGAACCCTCATTGAGATGGCGCGGGCGATGCTTGATGAGTAGGAAGACTCCAAGGAAGTTCTGGCCTGAAGCTATTGACACTGCATGCCATGTCATCAACCGTGTTTATCTTCACAGGTTCCTAAAGAAGACATCATATGAGCTCCTGACTGAGAGCACCTGCCAAATGTGCTAGATGAAGCTACACCAAGTGAATCTATCAAGCTTATGGGTACTGGAGAAATCATACCTTCAGAGGCACAGGTTGAAGAGGAAATCATCATTTTTGCACCTAATCAGCCTGAAGACTCTACTCAGCCTGAAGCCAATGCTGAAAATGAAGACAATGATCAGCAAGTGAAAAATCTTCATCTAGTTCATCCTCGTGTTGCAAATGAAGTACATATTGAGAAGATAATTGATAGCATCAATGCACCTGGTACACTCACGCGTTCAAGACCAACACAACTAGCAAATTTCTGTGGGCACTTTGCATTTGTCTCTATATCTGAATCCAAGAAAGTTTATGAAGCCTTCATGGAACCTGAATGGATTCAAGCTATGCAAGAAGAGCTTCAACAGTTCGAGCTGAACATTGTATGGGAGCTTGTAAAGCGTCTAGATCCTCGCAAGCACAACATCATCGGTACCAAATGGATCTATCGCAACAAACAAGATGAGCATGGTCAAGTTTTCAGAAACAAGGCTCGTCTCGTTGCTCAAGGTTACACACAAGTTGAAGGGATTGACTTTGATGAAATATTTGCTCTCGTGGCTAGGCTTGAAGCCATTCGCATACTGCTAGCCTATGCCAATGATATGTCTCCGTCGTATCTATAATTTTTGATTGTTCCATGCCAATATTCTACATCTTTCATATACTTTTGGCAACTTTTTATACTATTTTTGGGACTAACAAATTGATCCAGTGCCCAGTACCAATTCCTGTTTCTTGCATGTTTTTTGTTTCGCAGAATATCCATATAAAATGGAGTACAAACGGGATAAAAACTGACAGAGATTTTTTTGGATTATATATGATTTTTGGGAAGAAAAATCCACGCGATACGGTGCCCGAGGGAGGCATGAGGCAGGGGGGCACACCCCACCCCCCTGGGCGTGCCCCTGACCCTCGTGGCCACCCCATAAGGCGGTTGATGCCCTTACTTCACCGAAATAATGCTAATATTCGGATAGAGATCGTGTTAAAATTTCAGCCCAATCGGAGTTACAGATCTCTGGGAATATAAAAAACGGTGAAATGGCAGAATCTGGGAACGCAGAAACACAGAGAGATAGAGAGACAGATCCAATATCGGAGGGGCTCTCGCCCCTACCACGCCATGGAGGCCAAGGACCAGTGGGGAAACCCTTCTCCCATCTAGGGAGGAGGTCAAGGAAGAAGAAGAAGGAGGGGGGCCCTCTCCCCCTCGCTTCCGGTGGCGCCGGAGTGCCAGCGGGGGCCATCATCATCACCGCAATCTTCACCAACAACTTCACCGCCATCATCACCAACTCTTCCCCCCTCTATGCAGCGGTGTAACCCCTCTTTTACCCTTTGTAATCTCTACTTAAACATGGTGCTCAATGCTATATATTATTTCCTAATGATGTATGGCCATCCTATGATGTTTGAGTAGATCCGTTTTGTCCTATGGGTTATTTGATGATCGTGATTGGTTTGAGTTGCATGTTTTATTATTGGTGCTGTCCTATGGTGCTCTCCGTGTCACGCAAGCATGAGGGATCCCCACTGTAGGGTGTTGCAATATGTTCATGATTCGCTTATAGTGGGTTGCGTGAGTGACTGAAACACAAACCCGAGTAAGGGGGTTGTTGCGTATGGGATAAAGAGGACTTGATGCTTTAATGCTATGGTTGGGTTTTACCTTAATGATCTTTAGTAGTTGCAGATGCTTGCTAGAGTTCCAATCATAAGTGCATATGATCCAAGTAGAGAAAGTATGTTAGCTTATGCCTCCCTCATATAAAATTGCAATAATGATTACCGGTCTAGTTATCGATTGCCTAGGGACAAATAACTTTGTCCTGACAAAAAGCTCTGTACTAAAACTAACTTAGTTGTGTCTTTACCTAAACATCCCCTATTCTTTATTTACGTAATCTTTATTATCTTGCAAACCTATCCAACAACACCTACAAAGTACTTCTAGTTTCATACTTGTTCTAGGTAAAGTGAACATCAAGCGTGCATAGAGTTGTATCGGTGGTCGATAGAACTTGAGGGAATATTTGTTCTGCCTTTAGATCCTCGTTGGGTTCGACACTCTTACTTATCAAAAACTTTTGCGATCCCCTATACTTGTGGGTTATCAAGACCTTTTTCTGGCATCGTTGCCGGGGAGTTATAGCATGGGGTGAATAGTCTTGTGTGTGCTTGTTTGCTTTATCTCTCAGTAATTTTTATTTGCTGTTCTTAGTTGTTATCTATCTTTAGTTATGGATATGGAACACGAAATACCAAAAAAATAGGTGTACTTGCTACTTATGGAGATGGGGAACCTCCTAAACCATCGATGTTGGTTATGCGAAAAATATTATGTACTACTTTGATAATCCTGAGAAAACCCCATTCAATTATGTAATGGGAGACATGTTGGATCAACATGAATACTTTAGGGATTATTGCTTGACTCAAAAAGGGAAACTATTATGGGATCAAATTCATTTGTTGCATTGGTATGCTTGGGAACTATGCTTGAGATAGGATTATACTTGTTGCTCTAGGATGAAGGCTCCACACCTTCCCTTCTCATGCAAATTTAATGATGATAAAACCTTGGCTTCTTATGCTAATGGTATATATGATTACTATGATGTGGAACAAATAGAAGAATTCGTTGCTTTTATGGGTGCTTATGAAATTGAATCTTTGTTTAAAGAGTGTGAAAATCTTGATGATGCTGTTTACAGACCTGAAAATTTTGCTATACTTAAATATTGCTATGAAAATTATGAATTCAATTCCGATATTGATGAATTTATTGAGAAAGTCTCCGCTGTCCAAGAGGAGACTAATGTTTTGCAGGAGTCTATGGAAGAAGAAATTGATGAAACTGTGAGCTCATTGGATGAAAAAGATGATGAGGAGAGTGAAGAACAAAAGGAGGAAGAACAAATTAGCTACCCGTGCCCACCTTCTAATGAGAGCAACTCTTCAACTCATACATTGTTTAATTTCCCTTCGTGCTTACCGAAGGATGATTGCTCTGATAATTGTTATGATCCCGTTGATTCTTCTGAAATATCCCTTTTTGATTATGCTTGCTATGCTTGTGGAGAAGATGCCAATTTGAATTATGCTTATGGAGATGAACTTGCTATAGTTCCTTATGTTAAACATGAAATTGTTGCTATTTCACCCATGCATGATAGTCCTATTATCTATTTGAATTCTCCTGACTACACTATATCGGAGAAGTTTGCTCTTATTAAGGATTATGTTGATGGGTTGCATTTTACCGTTGCACATGATGATTTTGATGAATGTAATATGCATGTGCTTGTTGTTCCTACTTTCAATTATTATGAGAGAGGAACTACATCTCCACCTCTCTATGTTTCCAACACGATAAGATTGCAAGAAACTATTTATACTATGCATTGGCCTTTACTATATGTGCATGAATTGTTCTTTTATGACATGCCGATGCATAGGAAGAGAGTTAGACTTCATCATTGCTTGATATATGTTGCTTTGTGCTCACTACTAAATGCCAAATCATTGCTAATTCAAATTGGCTTTGATATACCTTAGGATCCGGGTGGATCCATTACTTGAGCACTATATGCCTAGCTTAATGGCTTTAAAGAAAGCGCTGCCAGGGAGACAACCCAGAAGTTTTAGAGAGTCATTTATTTCTGTATAGTGTTTTATAAAGTTTAAAAACAAAAAAATAAAGAGGGGAACCTAAAACTTTTTCAAGAAGAAAAGCGAAAGTGAGAAAGACGAGCATTGTTAAAATGGGAGCTAGCCTTGAACTTTGTTCATGCCCATGGAAACTTTGTGACCCTTGATTACATAAAATTTTCAAAAAAAATAATTATACCCTTGTACAATTCCATTGTATTATAAAAATAATGTGCCAAGATTTGCCTTTAGGATGTTTACATTGCTTGTTGGTTTGTGCGGTACAGAACAGAAACTTTGACTGTAGTGCGTGATTTTACATTTTTTACTGGAACGTCAAACGGTTCTGAAACATTTTGCACTGTCTTTTATACAGATTTTTTATTTTTCCTAATTTGGCAGAATTTTTGGAGTACATAGGTATGGTGAATGTTCAGATTACTACAGACTATCCTGTTTAAGACATATTCTGTTTTTGATGCATAGTTTGCTTGTTTTGATGAAACTATCGATTTCTATCAGTGGATTAAGCCATGGAAAATTTATATTACAGTAGCTACAATGCAAAAAGAAAATATGAATTGGTTTGCAACAATACTTAGAGTAGTGATTTGCTTTATTATACTAACGGATCTTACCGAACTTTCCGTTTTGTGTGATTGAAGTTTTCATGTTTTGGGAGAGATCATGATGGATGAAGGAATAAGGAGTGGCAAGAGCCTAAGCTTGGGGATGCCCGAGGCACCCCAATGAAATATTCAAGGACTCCCAAGCAACCAAGCTTGGGGATGCCCCGGAAGGCATCCCCTCTTTCTTCTAACAATCATCGATAATTTTACTTGGAGCTATATTTTTATTTGTCACATGATATGCGTAAATCTTGGAGCGTCTTTTGCATTTAGTTTTAATTTTTCTTTTATGCACCATGCTGGTATGAGATAGTCCATGGTTGATTTATAGAATGCTCATTGCACTTCACTTATATCTTTTGAGTATGGCTTTATAGAATGCTTCATGTGCTTCACTTATATCTATTGAAGTTTGGATTGCCTGTTTCTCTTCACATAGAAAACCACCATTTGTAGAATGCTCTTTTTCTTCACATATATTTGTTAGAGTGTGGGCATATCTTTTGTATAAATAATTAAACTCTCTTGCTTCACTTATATCTATTTAGAGAGATGACAGGAACTGGTCATTCACATGGTTAGTCATAAAATCCTACATAAAACTTGTAGATCACTGAATATGATATGTTTGATTCCTTGCAATAGTTTTGTGATATAAAGATGGTTATATTAGAGTCATGCTAGTGGGTAGTTGTGGATTGTATAAATACTTGTGTTGAAGTTTGTGATTCCCGTAGCATGCACGTATGGTGAACCGTTATGTGATGAAGTCGGAGCATGAGGTATTTATTGATTGTCTTTCTTATGAGTGGCGGTCGGGGACGAGCGATGGTCTTTTCCTACCAATCTACCCCCCTAGGAGCATGCGCGTAGTACTTTGTTTCAATGACTAATAGATTTTTGTAATAAGTATGTGAGTTATTTATGACTAATGTTGAGTCCATGGATTATACGCACTCTCACCCTTCCATCATTGCTAGCCTCTTCGGTACCGTGCATTGCCCTTTCTCACCTCGAGAGTCGGTGCAAACTTCGCCGGTGCATCCAAACCCCGTGATATGATACGCTCTATCACACATAAGCCTCCTTATATCTTCCTCAAAACAGCCACCATACCTACTTATCATGGCATTTCCATAGCCATTCCGAGATATATTGCCACGCCAGACGGTGCCCGAGGGAGGCACGAGGCAGGGGGCGCACCCCACCCCCTGGGCGCGCCCCTGACCCTCATGGCCACTCCGTAAGGCGGTGATGCCCTTCTTTCGCCGCAAGAAAGCTAATATCTGGATAGAGATCGTGTTAAAATTTCAGCCCAATGGGAGTTACGGATCTCCGGGAATATAAGAAACGGTGAAAGGGCAGAATCTGGGAACGCAGAAACAGAGAGAGATAGAGAGACATATCCCATCTCGGAGGGGCTCTCGTCCCTCCCACGCCATGGAGGCCAAGGACCAGAGGGTAAACCCTTTTCCAATCTAGGGAGGAGGTCAAGGAAGAAGAAGAAGGAGGGGGCCCTCTCCCCCTCGCTTCCGGTGGCGCCGGAGTGCCACCGGGGGCCATCATCATGTAACGCCCTCGATGCGGCTATAGCTCCCACGTGTCGAGGCACGACTTAGAGACATAACCGCATTGAAAGCAATGTCGCAAGTCAGGCAATCATTACAACATCCCATGTAATACATAATAAAAGGGGGAGAAACATAGTTGGCTTACACTCACCACGTCACATCAGAGTACATAAATAACATCCATCAAACAATCACTCATGGCCCGACTACGGCGCCAAAATAGAAGAAAAACCCAACATGCGACAAGGCCCTGAATCAAACCCCAACTAGGTACCACTACTGATCGTCGGGAAAGGAAACATAATAACGCTGAGAGTCCTCGTCGAACTCCCACTTGAGCTCGTACTCGTCACCTGGAGCGGAATCACCTGGACCTGCATCTGGAGTTATAGTATCTGTGAGCCACGGGGACTCAGCAATCTCGCACCCTCGCGATCAAAACTATTTAAGCTTATAGGAATGGAAGAGGCAAACATATGTGGAGCTGCAGCAAGCGACTAGCATATGGGGTGGCTATCTTATACGCAAAAGAGAGCGAGAAGAGGAGGCAAAGCGCGAGCGAGAATCTAGAAGGATATCCTGCGCAAACATAACTCCAACACCGTGTCCACTTCCCGGACTCCGCCGAGAAGAGGCCATCACGGCAACACACTCAGTTGATTCATTTTAATTAATTAAGGTTCAAGTTATCTACAACCGGAAATTAACAAATTCCCATCTGCCCATAACCGCGGGCATGGCTTTTGAAAGTTCAATCCCTGCAGGGGGTCCCAACTTAGCCCATGACAAGCTCTCACGGTCAACGAAGGAATAGACCTCCACCCGAGACACACCGATCAGACTCGGCAACCCGGTACAACAAGACAATTCGACAGGTTAAAACAAGACCAGCAACACCACCCGAATGTGCCGACAAATCCCGATAGGAGCTGCACATATCTCTTTCTCAGGGCACACTTAGATGAGCCAGACGTCGGGTAAGCCAGCCCAGAGTTGCCCCTGGTAGCCTCGGACATCGCTCAGTGGGACCAACACTCAGAGGAGCACTGGCCCGGGGGGGGGGGGTAAAATAAGATGACCCTTGAGTCTGCAGAACCCAAGGGAAAGAAAAGGCTAGGTGGCAAATGGTAAAACCAAGGTTGGGCATTGCTGGAAAAGCTTTAATCAAGGCGAACTATCGAGGGGTTCCCATTATAACCCAACCGCGTAAGGAACGCAAAATCCGGGAACATAACACCGATATGACGGAAACTAGGGCGGCAAGGGTGGAACAAAACACTAGGCGAGAGGCCGAGCCTTCCACCCGTTACCAAGTATATAGATGCATTAAGATACCATAGCAATATAATGATATCCCCAACAAGAAAAATAAATGATGTTCCAACAAGGAACGGCCTCCAAACTTCACCTGCAACTAGCAACGCTATAAGAGGGGCTGAGCAAAGCGGTAACATAGCCAACCAACGGTTTGCTAGGACAAGGTGGGTTAGAGGTTTGACATGGCAATTGGGAGGCTGACAAGCAAAAGGTAGGCATCGTAGCATTGGCATAGAAAGAGCGAGCAAACTAGCATAGCAAAGATAGTAGTGATTTCGAGGGTATGATCATCTTGCCTTCACAGTTGTCAGAGTTGACTGGATCCTCACAAGCAGACTCAACGGGCTCCTCGGTAGCGAACTCGTCTCCCGGCTCTACCCAACAAGACAAACAAGCAACAAGGATACAATCAACCACGTGCAAGACCAAGCAATATGATGAAATGATGATATGCTATGCGGGATGCGATGCGGGATGCAAAATGCAAGATATAACAGGAAATGCATGAACCTGGCCTCAACATGGAATTCCAAGGGTGCCACTGGATAGAGGGGATGAAATCGATTGAAAACGATATAAAGATCATTGGAATCGGAGTTACGGTTTGGAAATGGCAAGCGTTTTAAGATATGACACCGGTCTGCGATTTACAGCAAGTAGGCATCTAAACGCAACGAAATGAACATGCTACAGCCACCAAACATGACAAAAAAATACATGGCATGGATGCACACAAGATTCTTAACAAAAGACTAGCACTGAGCCACGGCCAATTCATCCATTAAGAGGTTCAAACAAGCATGGCAAAAACGCAAATGCAAAACAGATTCCAGACTTGGCGAAATTAACACTAGTCTGAAATTTCAGATCACGATGCTCTCTTCGGAGTAGCAAAACAACATGATAAATGACCTGAACATGACAAGTAAGAACATGGAATGGAGCTACTCAACAATCTTAGCAAAAGTCCCAAAGTGACCTGAGGCCAAAAGGGATCACAAAATATATTAACGGGCACACGAACATAGCTAAAACACAATCAGATTTCAGACTTTGTGAAAACTGAGACATGCTGAAATATAACTCACGAAGGCATGTAAACGAGCTCGATGCACTCACCACGGTGCCAATCATGGCAAGGCAGGCATACACCCATTAATAAGGCACAAAATACAAGCTATACATGGAAAGAACAATGGCATAGCATGCACGGATCAACTACAACAACGCCGGAAAAATCGCAAACGAGTTGACGATCTGCCCAGATTCACCACGAAGCAAAAGTAGAGCTCGATCGACTCAAGCTAGGGTGCACCATAATTGCAAAAAAAGACATGGATGGATAGAGCATAACATGGAAAACAAAAGTCCCTTACTGATCATCCTCAAAAGAGGCACGGATCATTAGGAAACAAGCTGAACATATGGCATCATGAACTAAAATATCCCAAACTTAGTGAAAACAACTAAGTCCCTGAAAACAGATTTACCGGGTGCCTCTCTTTGCAAGCTTGCACAAGTAACCACACACATCCTAAAAATGCATGGGTTGCACCTCTGGAAAGAAGACAAAATGCTTAACAAAACATATGAAGGACTCAAAGGCATATCATGCACACAATAATCATGGCAAAATTGACAAAACTCTAAGATGAACTAGCAGATCTGACAATTAACTCACGAAGCCTCCTTCTAACAGCATTTTGGGCATCAAGATGAACTCCAATGAAAATGATGCAATGGAATGAAATGATGTACTCGTAGAGACGAACATTTTGATATATCATATGACCAAAACGGAGCTACGGATGCAAAGTTACGGGCGGTCAAATATGCATAAAAGATTAGAGGGAGAGGGAAAAAGTCAACCGAGATTAGGGTTTTTTTAGATCTGAGATCCAGATCGGCCCGAGGCACTGTTCATGCGCGCGTCTCCCGAGGATGGACGGCGCCGGAGGGAACAGAGGAAGGGGAGGCCGGGCTCCGCCGGCGACGAGGTGGTGGCGGCGCGGCCGGGGACGGGCGGTGGCGACCCGACGTGGAGGCGGGGCGACGAGGTGGCGGCGGCTGACGGCCCGCGGCGGCACGCCGGAGTGGCGGCGACGGCCGGAGGCAGGGGCGGCGCGGGGAGCGCGGCGGGGTTCCGGCGAGGCGGCGGCCGCCGGCGAGAGGAGGCGGGCGGCGCTGCGGTGGCGCGGGCGCGGCCCGGGTGGAGCGAGGAGGGGGCCCGCGGTAGGCCTGGGCGGGCCGGCGCGGTGGCGGCCATGCGGTCCCGCCCCGGGGACAGGTGGCAGCACGAGAGTGGCCGGGCGCGGCGGGGCGGACGTGTCCGGCGGCTGGAAATCTGTTTTTTTAGAACTAGGGTTCGAGGAGGAAGACGAGATCCGAAAATGGAGGAGGTATAAATAGGCATAAGTAGAACTAGGAGAGTCCAAATGAGGTGCGGTTTTCGGCCACGCGATCGTGATCGAACGCTCTAGGACATGGAGCAGAGTTTGGTGGGTTTTGGGCCAAATTTGAGGGGTGTTGGGCTGCAACACACACGAGGCCTTTTCGGTCCCTCGGTTAACCGTTGGAGTATCAAACGAAGTCCAAATGATACGAAACTTGACAGGCGGTCTACCGGTAGTAAACCAAGGCCGCATGACAAGTCTCGGTCCAACCCGGAAATGTTTAACCCCCACACACGAAAGGAAGCTAGAAATGGCCACCGGAGGAGAACGAAGCGCCGGAATGCAAAACGGACAACGGGGAAAATGCTCGGATGCATGAGACGAACACGTATGCAAATGCAATGCACATGATGACATGATATGAGATGCATGAAAACGAAAACAACACACGGAGACAAAGACCCGAACCCAAGGAAATAAATATAGCTTAACGCCGGAAACGACAAGAGTTGGAGTACAAATTGGGAAAATCGTATCTGGGGCGTTACACATCATCACCGCAATCTTCACCAACAACTTCACCGCCATCATCACCAATTCTCCTCCCTTCTATGTAGCGGTATAACCCCTCTTTTACCCGCTGTAATCTCTACTTAAACATGGTGCTCAATGCTATATATCATTTCCTAATGATGTATGGCTATCCTATGATGTTTGAGTAGATCCGTTTTGTCCTATGGGTTATTCGATGATCATGATTGGTTTGAGTTGCATGTTTTATTATTGGTGCTGTCCTATGGTGCTCTCCGTGTCACGCAAGTGTGAGGGATCCCCGCTGTAGGGTGTTGCAATATGTTCATGATTCGCTTATAGTGGGTTGCCTGAGTGACTGAAACACAACCCCGAGTTAGGGGGTTGTTGCGTATGGGATAAAGAGGACTTGATGCTTTAATGCTATGGTTGAGTTTTACCTTAATGATCTTTAGTAGTTGCAGATGTTTGCTAGAGTTCCAATCATAAGTGCATATGATCCAAGTAGAGAAAGTATGTTAGCTTATGCCTCTCCCTCATATAAAATTGCAATAATGATTACCGGTCTAGTTATCGACTGCCTAGGGACAAATAACTTTCTCGTGACAAAAAGCTCTTTACTAAAACTAACTTAGTTGTGTCTTTACCTAAACAGCCCCTACTCTTTATTTACATAATCTTTATTATCTTGCAAAACTATCCAACAACACCTACAAAATACTTCTAGTTTCATACTTGTTCTAGGTAAAGCGAACATCTAGCGTGCGTAGAGTTGTATCGGTGGTCGATAGAACTTGAGGGAATATTTGTTCTGCCTTTAGCTCCTCGTTGGGTTCGACACTCTTACTTATCGACACTCTTACTTGTCAAGTTTTCAGAAACAAGGCCCGTCTCGTTGCTCAAGGTTACACAAAAGTTGAAGGGATTGACTTTGATGAAATATTTGCTCCTGCGGCTAGGCTTGAAGCCATTCACATACTGCTAGCCTATGCCAACCACAACAACATTCTTCTATACAAAATGGATGTCAAGAGTGCCTTTCTCAATAGCAAAAATTGAAGAAGAAGTGTATTTTGCACAACCACCTGGTTTTGAAGACCCAATGCGTCCTGACATGGTATACAAGCTCAACAAGGCACTGCATGGCCTCAAATAAGTACCTCGCGCTTGGTATGACACACTTAAAGACTTTCGGAAGAGCAAAGTCTTCAAACCTGGTTCTCTAGATCCCACTCTCTTCATGAAGATATATGATGGTGAACTATTTGTATGCCAAATCTATGTGGATGATATTATCTTTGGCCGCACTGACAAGAGATATAGTGATGAGTTTGGGCATATGATGCAAGAGCAATTTCAGATGTCCATGATGGGTGAGCTGAAATTCTTCCTTGGTCTTCAAATCCGGCAGCAGAGTAATGGCATCTTCATATCACAAGAAAAATACCTCAAAGATTGCCTGAAGAAGTTTGGAATGCAAGCCTGCAAAGGGTACACGACGCCAATGCCAACCAAAGGACAATTGGGCCCCGACGATAATGGCAAAGAGTTTGGTCAAAAGGTATACCGCTACATGATTGGTTCTTTACTCTACTTATGTGCATCTAGGCCTGATATAATGCTTACAGTTTGCATGTGTGCCCGATTCCAAGCGGCACCAAAGGAATCGCATCACTTAGCTGTGAAGCGAATTCTTCGATACTTGGCTTACACTCCAACATTAGGATTATGGTATCCAAAGGGCTCAGAGTTTGATCTAGTTGGATTCTCAGATGCTGATTATGCTGTTGACAAGGTTGATCGCAGTCCATATCAGGCACATGTCACTTTCTTGGACGATCTCTTGTTTGTTGGTCTTCAAAGAAGCAGAACTATGTATCACTCTCCAGTGCTGAATCCAAATACATTGCTACTGGATCTTGCTGCGCTCAACTTCTATGGATGAAGAAAACTCTCAAGGACTATGGCATCCACCTGAAACATGTGCCACTTTACTGTGACCATGAAAGCGACATCAAGATTGCCAACAGCCTAGTTCAGCACTCGAAGACAAAGCACATTCAGATACTTCATCACTTTCTCAGAGATCATGTCATGAAGGAAGATATTGATATCATTCACGTCAACACTAAAGAGCAATTGACAGATATCTTTACAAAGCACTTGGATGATAAAATGTTTTGCAAGTTGCGGTGTGAGCTAAATATCTTAGAATTCTCAAATGTCTTGTGATTGGACACACATCCTAACGCTTATGCATGTTGATGACTTAGATGTGCAACACATGAAGTAACGTATATCTTCAATCAATGAAGACTTACCCTCTAAGTGTGAATACATTAAACACCGAATTTGACTTCAGAGCGCCACGATAATTATGCGCCGTGTCTGGGTCTAATACTTCCTATACGGTGGGTAACGCCACCACCAAACGTTCTCGAAGATTTTTCTTTTGGCGTCATGATTGCACTATCTTCGCATTTGGTTTGTCTTCAACATTGGTTTGACTTCAAGGTTTATCTTCACACTGTTGATTTGGTCTTTATATATGATCTAAATAAACATGGTGCCCGACAAGTCAGACATGGTGCATATATATAGTAGCACTATTCTAATCCCAGAGTCAGAATAACTATTTGGATCATGGCACGCCCTATATAGACGGCGACGAGTTGTTCCAAAACTCCCGAAACTTTGCACATCAGAGAAACTCGCAAAATCGAGCCACCACCTCCGCCGCCCTCCCAAGATTGCACCGCCACCTCCGCGGATCACGTCGCCACCTCCGCCATTCTCCGTGGATCGCGCCGCTACACCCCCGTCCCCGGATCGCCCCGCCACATCCCCTTCCCGGATCGCCCCGCCACCACCTCATCCCTCTCCAAATCGCGCCGCCACCTTCGCCCTCCCCTGTCGCGCTGCCACCGCCGCCCACCCTCCTCTACAACGCATCCCTACTCATTGACCCCCAACGCCGGCGCGCATCCATCCTTCCCTCTATGCCGTCGCGCCTCCCCGAACATCCAGCTTGCCTCCGACCTCGCCCAACATCTCCTCCCGGCGACGAACCCATGCCTCATGCGGCTCCTCACTGCTCTCTCCCGGCCACGTGCGCCTCCCCGGTATCTCTATAGCCACCGTGCCACCGCCACTTACGACGGCACTCCTGGCAGGGCACTATCGGCCACCACGGGGCGTCTGCACCAACCCCACCATCGTCGCCCCTTCCTCCATCACCACCCCGCTCATCATCCTGAAGTCCACCTTTGTCAACGCTGCCGTTCAAGTACTCGTTCCATTCCGAAGTCTACTTGTGATTTTTGTTCTTCGTGACACTGACATTGCTATCTAATTAGTTCTGTGATTAACAAGAAAAAAGGGCCTGAAGATATAGGTGACTTGTCGTATCAACACAAGGACAGAAGAAAGCAGCGCATCTTAATTACTCACGTGGAGATTGAAGGAGGAGAAAATATAACTAGCTATGAGCAAAACTGGGGGTGCTTCTAGTCTTCTAGATCATGAGCTCAATCATTCTCAGGCTCAGCAAGCAAAAGCATTGACCCAAGGGAGAGTAACCAGTCGATCCAGTTCTGGAGCTCAATCCCTCCCCCCGCTGGTGATTGAACTGCAGTGCATGGTGTAGTAGAACCCCCCTGTGTGGCTCGCGTCCATTACCTCGCGTGCTCCTGGTTACTTCCTCCAATGCAGGAACGAACAGAGTGATCAGCTTCTTTCTGCTGATCTTCTTCTTCCACTAATTCTTTAGATTCGAAGTTCAACTCCGCGTCAGATAGAAGTCTAGTTTGATGTTACTACACACTCACTCTCATGTTTGTGAATTTCTCCTTGGCTTTCTCTTTGTTGAATCACAGATTCACTGGAGCGGCACATGACCTCCTAACATCAGCCAACCAGTGCGAAGGCCGCGGATGGCATGTTGTGTGTGTGCATGATGTCGCTATTGGTTTCTGCTATGAGGCGAAATTAGTTGTTGTTGTTCTAAAGATTCTGTAATTTAACAGAAAATTATAAGAGAAAATAACTTGTTGCGCTACTTTAGATGTGTTGCATTTGGCCACCCACATGGATGTACTTAAGTTGCTGTCCAGTGATGAGCCGAGCAATTGCAGACAGTAGTTGCAAAAGAACAATGACAGCCCATCTTGCACCACCCATTTATTTCTGAATGTACTTAAGTTTTGATGTTTGCTTGAACTGAACGATTAAGCTTATCTGAAATTTCGTCGATCTATTCTTCGTGGATAGTACAATATTTTTTTGACTGAAATGAAGTTTCGATGTTTGCTTGAACTGAACCTTTATTGATTGTACAATTAATAACTTGTAAATTCAGTTTAGAACCTAGAAAAAGACTGATGCCAGTGGTTGCCGCTAGACATCTCTTTTTCTCTGCTAGTGCATTTTCTCTCTCTCAAAGTACGTGCGACGTGGTTGCTTCTGTTGCTGTTTGCTGCCGGCCATTGCTAGTTGTTGTTGTGCCCACCCCGACGCCACCATCGCTTTCTGGCTGCTATGTGGTATGCTACTGCTGTAGTTGACATGACTGCGAGAGAGATACTTCTAAGAGAGTTTAGTTGATGTTGGTGTCCGTGGTTAAAGAAAATGAGAAGAGAGAGACATAGAGAGGTGTGTGGAGGGGATTTATTTCTTTCTCTCGCACTTCTTAGTGCGTGTTTTTTTGACTTGTCGCTAGTGTGTTCCATGTACAAAGCATAGAGTATGCTTGTTTGTTTCATGTACTATACAATTAGCAATATGAAAAAAAGATTAGTTTTCATATGTATTCCTGTCACGTGAGTTCACCAAAAAGCATTGCATGTAGTACTCGTATGTATGTGTGTCAGTTAGCACTTGCTCGCATGTATAACCGTTTGGAAACTGAAAAAAAAGAAACCTACAAGTTCAACTAGGAAAAAACATAAAATTCATAGAATAATAAAAAAATAAGTGCGTAAAAGCCGGGAAGTTCAACCAGAGAAACACAAAAAGTTCAGGAATAAAAGTATAATACTTCATTTTTAAGAAAACATGAAGTTCGAAAAAAAATAAAAAAAATAAAAAGAAATCCATGTGCAAAAATGTACTGGAGATTTTAGAGGAAAAACTCAAAAAAATTGCTGGTATCTAAAACTTTGCGTACTATTCCCCAAGAATTTTGAAGAATAAAAAAGATTGGATACTAAATCCTAGTAATTTGCGACCCACTTCCACCCGGCTTCGCACTTGTGTAGGAGTGGGTGGATGGAGCACGATCACGGCAATCGCTCGATCCGGTAGCGGCAAGTTCTGCCATCATTGTTGAAGTGACATAATTAAATAATAAAGCAACTCAAAAGTTCAAATTAAAAAAATGTAGCGGTTCAATGTATATTCCAAAAACTAGATTTTTAGAATATTATAAAAAGGATTTTACCCATTTCTAAAAAAATCCTAGAAGTTCAAACTTAAATAACAGTGAGGTTCGATTTTTATTACAAAACTAGGATTTTCCTTATTACTAAAGGAAAAGCTATGAAGTTCAAATGAAAAAAGAGCACCACTCAAAATTTAAAAAAAAATCTTGATTTTCTCCTTTTTCTAGAAGAAACCTAGAGGTGCAAATTTAAATAACAGAGAAGTTCAATGTTTATTAGAAAAACATGAAGGTCAAATTAGAAAAACAGAGCAGTTCAAGAAAGTTTATGTAAACTAGTTTTCCAATTTCAAATAAAAACTAGAAGTTCAAATTTAGAAAATAGAGAAGTTCAATATTTATTACAAAGCCAAGAAGGTCAAATTGAAAAATAGAGCAATTCAAAAAGTTTATTCAAAAACGGATTTCTACATTACTAAATAAAAAAACTCTAGAAGTTCAAATTTAAATAATTGGCCGGTTCAATATTTATTACAAAACTAGGATTTTTTTATTAGAAAAAGAAATAAACCAAGAACTCCAAGTTACAAAACTAGAGTGGTCCTATATTTATAAAGAAAACTCAGATTTCCATTTACGAAAAAAATAAAATCAAGAAGTTCAAATTAAAAAAATAAAGGTAGTCTGATGTATTGAGAAAACCCAGAAATTATTTATGGTTCTAGGAAAATTAAAACTATGAAGTTCAACTTTTTTTTAAATGTTTGATGCTTACTCAAAAACATATTTTTTTCTATTAATAAAACAATGAAGTTCAAATTAAAATAACAGAGAAGTGCGAAGTTTATAAAACTCATATTTTTCTCGCTACTAAAGAATAATATGTAGAAGTTCAAATTAAAGTAAAGGAACAACTAAAGTCATATTTTCCTAATTATTAAAGAATGAAAAAAGGAAGCTAAAAAACAAGAAGTTAGGATTTAAAAAATAGAGTAGTTAAAAATTCATAAAAAAATATTATCATCATTTTGAGTTACAAATGAATAACACCAAGAAGTCCAAATTGAAAAAAAAACTAAAAAGTTCATTTTAAAGAAGTTCACGTGCAAGAAGTCCAAATTGAAAATAGAGTAGTTTGAAGTATATAAAAAACTCAAATTTGTTGCAAGAAGTTCACGTGCACCTCAGTGCACGGTTCTGAATTTATATTGCCAGACGCCCGACCTCCAATTACATGTTTTAAAATAGCAAGAAATGATGTCCAATCTTCAACTGTGTGTAATTCGACGTATACACAAAAATGTGATAGAAGTTCATAGTGAAAACAACGAGAAGTTCAAGTACTACAAGGAATGCATTCCAGGTGAGAATAAAAGTATAGAAAAATATAAGTTTAAAAGGTTTGTTGAAAGAAGTTCAAGTGCTCTGTCTGGGGAAGTTCAAAAATTCTTGTGAGAGAGGTTCACCTTGTATTTCCATGTTTGTAAACACAACAAAGAAATTGTTTCTTGCCTTTTAAAATAATTCTCTCAATCCACAAAGAAGTTCAGTTATTATTTGAGAGCAATTTAAGTTCAAAAAGAAAATAAAAATTCAAATTACAAAAATGGAAAAAGTTCTTGTACTATACGGTTTGTTTAATATGAGAAAAAATGAATAAAAAGGCAAGGTCCAAATTTTTTGTTGTTATAAGTTCAAGTCCTCGGTTGGAGAAAGTTAAAAAATATATTTGTAAGAGAGGTTTGTACGAAAGGAATATCATTTGTGTAACATAGACGAATGAATGAGATAATTATAAACGAAAGTATGTCAGATAAGTTCAACATGAAAACAGCACGAAGTTGAACTACTACGCTGAATGAATTTCAGATCAAAAACTTCTAAAATCATCGTGAGTATGAAAAAACGATCAACACAGGAAAGTTGTGTGCTTACACCAGCTTTCCACCGGTATATCACTTGCTCAATTCCGGTGAGTGGATGGAGAGCTATGAGCAGTGGATGGAGAGCTACGGCAAAATAATCACGTGAAAAATAGAGTGAAGTTCAGGTACACACGCCGAGAAGTTCAGGTTCTTCACGCGGTGCATTTTTGAAGAATCTGTTTCGGGATAAAGGCAGAACGAATGATCTCGCCGTTTTCTAAATTACATGAAAATGACTAGGAATCATAGAAAACTATAAACATGGAAAAGTATCGCATTTTTCGTAGCTTTTCAGAGGTATATTATTTGCCTCATTCCGATAAAGTTTGTAGAAATTACGGGGAAAATACGTTTTTATCCATTTTCCAAATTGACTTAAAACCGTAAGGAATTGGGAGAAGCAATATATACAAAAAAGTTCTGCATTTGTTCAAGCTTTACAACGCCATATCATTTGCTGCATTCGGACGTACCAGTGAAAAATTAGCTCGAAAATACGAACTCGGTGGAACTTGTATCGTTTTCTAAATTACTTTTAAACTGTTCAAAATTAGGAAAAACTTTTAACATGAAAAAGTAGCGCATTTTCATAAGCTTTCCAACTCCATATTATTTTCCTCAGTTGGATTATCCATTTAGAAATGGCATCGAAAATACGAACTCGGGTGTTCCGTTTGCGAAATCCTATGATTTTCCAAATTACTCTTTATCCATAGGGAATTAGAGAAAACTTTCAACATGTAGAAGTAGCGGTTTTGCAGCAGCTTTCCAATGCCATATTATTTGCCTCATTCCGATAAACGGTTTAGAAATGCGATCGAAAATACGATTCACGTTTTTTGTATGAAGAAAAAACGGTTTTCAAAACTGCTCTTAAACAGCTTACGTTTTGCCAAAATTTGAACTTGGGTCATGATACTTGTGTCCATAGCTTCCCAACGGTACATCGCAAGCCCCATTTGGACAATGTTGGCGGAAGTTCAACCTAGCACTAGGAGAAGTTCAGGTCGAACAACCCAGGCAGTAAAATTGCAAAAAACGCAAGTTCATCACGACCCGAGAGCAAAATCCACCAACGAGCAAGATTCCTATTTAAAACCAGTATTTAGTTGCTAAAAACATTTCTAGATTACACTAACATCATATAGAACACGACTAACCAAAATAATTCGCGGGGGAAGCCACGATTGCAAAGATAGCCCGAAGGTCGGGTTCGTACAAAGGGAAGTTCAGGCGCGTTACTCAGGCAGTTCAGGTTGTGATCAGAATATTATTCTGATCCCGTGATCAGAATAGTGTTTATGTTTATATATTTGTTCTGTCCTCTACAACATTCAGTTATAGCTATGTCTTCAAACTTGCCATTTTCTGAACTAAGTGAATGTGATCGGACCCTAACCCCTTCTATGGTTCTTCCTCAAATTCTGTCTATCTAGTCATATGCATTATGTTGAAACGTGTCGAATGTCTTCATTGCGTCCTTGTCAGCCGAAGATAGAGAGACACACATTTAAAACTGCTTTTAATGCTATATCTCTTTTGCCTGAATACCGGAGAAGCCGGATGACCACCCGACAAACCAGGCGTGCATGAGAACATGGAACAACTTTCAATGAGTTGCATGCATGCCATGTGTCCATAAGATGTGAACCACCAGGGGCACCTGCGTAATTACGCTGCGCAGCCCTTTACCCTATAAATACACATCCACGCGCGGTCATTATCTCCTCTTCCACCTCGCCACCTCGCTCAAACCCTAGTGCCACCACTAGCTCACGTCGAAGCCGGAGACGAAGCGCTTAGCTGCCGCGACCTCTTCGATGCCGTCCTCACAACGGCCACGGACCTCGTCTTCTCTGCTGCCGCCGTAGGTATCTTCCGCCGCCAAGATAGGGCGCGGGAGATTGGACTGCTCGGCCTCCCCTCTGCCTCGTCTAGAAGTTCGTTTGGGGTAAATAAGTCTCACTTTTTACAGTCTTTTTGAACTGTCAAACCCATCCACTTCAACCAAAAGTGGTTTCTACACTTCTAAATCTGGATCTGTCTCTTTCTGAATCTCATATCTTGCAAAGTATATTCACTTATGCTTCATAACTAGTTAGATTCCTCACTTGTACTTATACATGGATTCATACAAATCTGGAACCAATTCACTTCTAATAAGTGAATGTCTTTGCACTATGAGGTCAATGTCTTCAAACTGATTTATCTTCAAAATCTTCTGACAATGCATATGACCTCTTCCCCTTCCCTCACATCGCTAATGCTATCACAGGTACATGTCCATGGGAGAATCCATTGGTTCTCATAGTGTGCATTCATTTGCAGAATTCTTACATCATCATATTCACTCCCCTAAAGCTAGTTCTTTCTTAACAAGTAGATAGAAGCCTTTCATTATTCTAAAGCCTATCTGTCTGAATATCATGGCCACTGAAAAATCTGCTAGGAAGGGTGGCAGACAATGCTGTGGAAATACTGCTCTAGATCTACCTCTAGATCCACATGAACTATACAAGACTGGTCTGGAGGAGAACTACAATCATCACAAGACTCATATTCAATGGATCCGAAGATATTGGGAAGAACAGTGGTTCAAGTACAACTTCGTCACTGCTGAATATGCTAAGAAGAACGCCATCAAGCGCCCGTGGGGTGATATTCTCTACAAGAATCTGCAACCCAAGTCCAAGCCTGAAGCTATTGCCCAAGGCTTCTATCCTTGCATGACCAGAGGACCGCAACCTGAAAATGCCGACCCATCATCTTTTTTATGGTGTCGTGAAGACAATCTCTTCAAGCGCAACTACCAGTTCGCAAAGGAGTCAACTGCCAAGAACAGAAAGGAGCTCGGACTCAACTTCAACCCGATCCATCTGCTCTAAGACATGATGGCTCACGTGAAGCCAATCCCAATGTCATCGGCCCATTCACTAGCTTCGATGGGCTTCTCTCTCGCATTGCTGCTCAGAGGGCCACCGTGAATCACTCTACTGATGATGCAGACTTTGAAGATGTTCCTGCACCACCAAAGCAGCAGAAGAAGAAGTCAAAAGATTCAAAGCCCTCTACTACACCAACCACTTCGACTGTGAAGCAATTGAAGGCTGCACCTCTTGAACCCAGTGTGCAGTCTAAAGACTTGTCTTGTGTCTCCAAGAGGACTAAGAAGACCAAGAAGCCCAAGAAGTGTTCAGGGCATGACCTGACTCCTGCTGCCGTTCTGTGCAATGAGGAAGACACCATTGATCTATCAAGTGATGAAGCTCTAGAGATGCTGATCAAGAGCAAGAAAGAGGCGGAGATCTTCAATGATCTGCCCCTCTTTGATGTTGATATTTTGAAAAACTTCATCGATGAATGGTTTGACGACTAGAGCATCAGTATTCATGACCTGCAGCTGCCCGTGGATATCAGTGTCACATTTCATGGAGCCATTGCAAATGAATTGGCCTTAGCTCAGAAAATCATCGAGCTCAAGAACAAGATTGATCATGAGAAGGCGCATTTCAAGAAGCACATGACCAAGCTCAGCGTGGCTGATGTGCAAATTTTCAAGAAGCTGTTGCATGATCTCAAGGCTGGATTCCACAAGAAGCATGAAGAAGCCAAAGGCTCACGCAAGCGCATGAAGTACTATGCGCAAAAATGTGTTCAAGTGCATAATGAAGCTGAGAAGCGAAAGGCTCTTGGGCATCCTGGCACCGACCCCAGGATGGCTGCCAAGCAAAACAAGAAGTCTGCTGAGGCCCAACCTGACGCTCAACGATAGGAACGACCAAGCATAGTCTTCCCTGCCAGCATGACTGTCTCGAAGCCAAAGGTCCCCTCAGCAGCTTGAGAAATGAAGAAGAAAAGGCAAGTCGAGGATGAAGCCGGGAAGAGGAAGCTCAAGGATACCTCTGATGATGCTCCCTCCAAGAAGAAATTGAAGACAAAGGCTTCAAAGTCTTCAAAGAAAGAGCGTGTTGCTACCCCAGAGCCCCTCATAGTTGAACCTATCTCAGTTGCTTTTCCTGCTTCAACCAACCAAGAACGTCGCCTTTAGATTCATGAGCCTGCTTCCATAGAGGCTCTAGAGAGTGAAGAAGTTCCAGCTGTTGACCCCACCACAGCTCAAGACATTGGTCATGAAGACAATGTGCATGATGATGAAGTCCTTCCTTAGCTCGAGCCCCAGTCGGTATCATCGCCTGCTCCAATGAGCAGTGAACTTATTAGCATTGCTCATCCATTGATGCCAATTGCTCAAGATGACTCATGGGCCGAGCGCCAACAACAAGACACCCCAGTGCAAGATGAGACACCACGTACTCCCCCTGCTCAAGTTACTCCTTCGGTACTTGATGATGAAAACTACATGGAACAAACCACTCCTTCTCCAAAGGTGTCGCCAGCATTCCGCAGGCTTCGCAAGGGCCTCAGGCCATAGGTCTCCATGTCAAGCACTCCAAAAGAAGAAGTGCAACACACTAGCTCAGTAGCACGTCAAGTGTTTCCTAAAGCCACTCCTTCTGCGACTACCTCTGAGTCTGAAGCTAAGATTGCTGAAGACATTCGGGTTGCATCAGCCGAAGAAGAAAGAGAAGCGACACCCCCTGCCAGTGATCCAGTCATTCTTGAAGAGAATGTGATCATGCCCGACACTCCTGTCGTTGAACAAATGGAGGTTGAAAACACTGAGGCTGCCACCAACAACGCCACTGAAGCCAATGACTCCGTCATGGCTGAAGATAATGTGGAGCCTGAAGCCAATGTGAATGCTGACACCATTGTGACGCCAATCACCTATGATGGCGCCGTTCCTCCTCCAAGGCCACATACTATGGAATGTGCATTCAATCATGGCAAATTGGTGACTGTCAGATGGCCAATTATGGTTCCACCCACTGCTCCCGGGCCACAGTATGACTATCATGTGGAGTAGAGGCCTCAATTTCAGAAGCCAAAGCCGCGTCTGCCAAGGCTTCCAAGTGCTGTCACAACCCAAGGTTCATTCAGCATGCTTTGCTTCACAGAGCACAATACTTTCTTTGACAGCGCCAAGAACCCGTACACGAAGACCAAGATCACCTTTGATAGATTTTGGAGCCATCTGCAGCGAAGCTATTACTCGTGCATCATGTACAATCAAGACTGGATTTTTCCGCACAAGCATCTGGATTGTGATGCTATGGCTGGGCTGCCATGTCTTGAAGAGGTCCTTGACTGCTTTAGGGATGTTGGTCTTCTGCCCTTTGTGACTGATAAGGAGCATTGGAACGAAGAGCTTCTGCTGTAGTTCTATGCTACTCTCCATATTTGAGGCTATAACAGGGATTCGAAGACATGGATCTTTGAGTGGATGACAGGTGATGTACATCACGAAGCCAAAGCTCAAGATATCATCGAGCTTAATTCCCTGCCCACTCTAGGTGATGAAGCCATTGCCACAAGACGCCGAATACTCAAAGGAGTTCTTTGTCAAGGACTTAGAGTACTTGCCACACACAGTGTACCACATTCTGAGGCGTACTCTCTGGCCCATCAAAGGAAATTCTTCCGAAGCTAAACTTGAAGGCACTATGAAGACTTTGGTATTCTATATTATCAATGGCATCTGATTCAACACTCAGGATTTTTTCATCAGACAACTTGTTGCTTTTGGGATTGATCTGTTTGGTCTGAAATTCTATGCTCCATGGATGATGCGCTTGATTAAGCTTCATTCCACCATTGACTATCGGCCTTCAGTGCACAACCATATTGTCTTTCTACTAGAAGTTGGTATGTCTGTTGAAGCCATCTACCCCGAGCCTGCCAAGAAGCCTCCCCATCTTCAGAATGCAGAATTTCAGAGCTTCACGCAGCCCATTGAAGGGATTCATGTGCCCAATGTTGCAACTCCTGCATATCCTCTAGCTGGCAACCTGCGCATACCACACCGAGCCAATACTGAAGCCACTGCAAGCACCATAGCTCAAAGGCCACAGAAGCGTCCTCGTGTCCTCAACGACCATGAGCTTTTGATGGCTTTACATCAAAAGCAGGATAGGCATCATGACTGGCTGAAGCGTTAGATGTAGAGTCTCTTGGTGGATGTCAATCGAATTTGCAACTTGGCCACCAAGAACTCATTTGTTGCACATGAAGCCTGTAGGCGGTCCTGGAAGAGCCTCACAATGCTCTGTCCTAAAGAAGATCTTCGCAAAGATGGCTTCACAAAGAACTTCAAGTTTGACTCTAGGCCTCCTCAAAATGCAAGTTGGCGTCGCACTCCCTCAATTGAATATTCTGAAACTTCATCTTCAGCTACAACTGTTGTTGCCCGAGTCATCGATGAAGAAGACGACGCCACTTCACCAACCTTAACTACACTATAACGATACTGCGTCAGGCCTGTCTGCACCACCAAACTCAAGCGTCGACCCTTCTATGACTTCTACTCCTGCTGGGAATGAGTAGATACTCTATGTCTTCAAACCTTTTTGGTCATTACTGACAAAAGGGGGAGAAACATATGAGTTGATAGTCTTCAAGCAGGCCCATATGGGTGGTTGCTTTATTTTTGCTCATTTCTTACAACTCTCGTTTTGAAACTATTTGTCTTTTGAGTTGTAACACTTAAACTCTATGGTCATTTGCTACCTTTTACTGCTACTTTGTGATGCGATGATAAATTCCGCAGACGCCCATTTTTCATTGTGCATGTCATTATCTTCGTTATTCTCATATATGCATGATAAATTATCTTTGTAAGTTGAAGAGGATCTCCACAAAGTAAAACCTGCCATGTGCATTTGCATTCAAAAGCAAACTACTTAAATGCACATCTTCAGGGGGAGCCTTTTGCAACTTATGAAGACAATGCCTTTATCCTTAACTCTCACATACTTTTATCCCCGTTGAAAACTTCAACCAGTTTGTCATCAATCACCAAAAAGGGGGAGATTGTAAGTGCATCTAGTGCCACCCCTAGTTGGTTTTGGAGTATTGACGACAAACTTGGTTGAGGGACTAATGTGTTTGTGAGAATTTCAGGATAACATAGGTAGTAGTCCCTTATTGATTCGGTTTACCTACCAGAGATGACCCCTCAAAATGTGTGAAGACATTGAAGACAATGGTGGTTTGTGAAGACATTCAAAGTGAATATTATGACACGAGAAGACATTCATGTGAAGACTATGGAGTGCGAAGACATAGTTGTTTTGTAGTTTCCTTTTCTTCTTTGTTTAGTCATAGGAACCACCGTACTGTTGGGGTCCAAGTGAACAAACTCAGAGTGACTAAAGTGATGCTCAACCAAAATCCTATGTCTTCGAGCGAAGAAAATGAGAGAAAATCTTATCCAGAGCCGGATGAGTCAGCTTTACTTGTAGCCCAAGTCAAGCTGCCGCGTGTGTTTGAAATCCGACTGTTGGACATGTGTCGGTTCCTTAGTGACCCAAGGTCATTTCGGACAAATCAGGTCGGGTTACCTCCTGGCTATAAATAGCCCACCCCTACACCATAAATTTGTGGCTTCTCATAGTTAGTACATGGCTTTTGTCGTTTGAGAGCAACCCACCTCCGAAGCATTTGAGTGAGAGAGATCCTTGCGAGGACAAAACCAAAAACACCCAGAGCCAAAGAGTGTTAGGCATCACTGAAGTCTTTCTGTCCGCGTGACCTGAAGACTGTGAATCCTCCAGCCGGTTAGGCGTCGCGTTCTGAGCATCCTAGAGCCATTGCGGATCGTGTAACGCCCTCGATGCGACTATATCTCCTACGTGTCGAAGCACGACTTAGAGGCATAACCGCATTGAAAGCTATGTCGCAAGTAAGGTAATCTTCACAACTTCCCATGTAAATAAATAAAGGGGAAACGATACATAGTTGGCTTACACTCGCCACTTCACACAAATACATGAATAACATTACAATCATCCAATACACTCATGGTCCGACTATGGTACCAAAATAAAGATCAACCCCCACATGCGACAAAGTCCCCGATCGCCCCAACTGGGCACCACTACTGATCATCTGGGAAAGACACATAGTAACGGTGAGAGTCTTCATCGAACTCCCACTTGAGCTCAAGCGCATCGTCTGGAACGGTATCATCGGTCCCTGCATCTGGTTTGGAAGTAATCTGTGAGTCACGGGGACTCAGCAAGCTCACACCCTCGCGATCAAGACTATTTAAGCTTATAGGTAAAGCAAGGTATGATGTGGAGTTGCAACAAGCGACTAGCATATATGGTGGCTAACATACGCAAATAAGAGCGAGAAGAGAAGGCAAAAGCACGGACAAACAACTATGATCAAGAAGTGATCCTAGAACAACCTATGTCAAGCATTACTCCAACACCGTGTTCACTTCCTGAACTCCGCCGAGAAGAGACCATCACGGTTACTCACGCGGTTGGTTCATTTTAGTTAAGTTAAGTTTCATGTTATCTAGAACCGGACATTAACAAATTCCCATCTGCCCATAACCGCGGGCACGGCTTTCGAAAGTTCAAATCCCTGCAAGGGAGTCCCAACTTAGCCCATCACAAGCTCTCACGGTGTAACGCCCCGAGACCGTTGTGCCAGGTGTCTTCCAGTTATTCGCTGTCGTTGCCATCTTCCCATGTCATCTTCCGCATTGCATAATCATGTTTTCAAAACTTGCATTCGTCCCGGTCTCCTCGTTTCGTCCGTTGTCCGTTCTGAGCCTAGACACACTTGCACGCGCCCGCGGCATGTCCGGTATATTATTTTATAAGTGGCCGGGAAATGTTCTCGGAATGGGTTGAAAGTTGGCATGTGGTGTTGTTATGTTGTAGGTAGGCCGCCTGCCAAGTTTCATCGCATTCGGAGTTCGTTTGATAGCCCAACGGATAACTGTAGTGACATTATAGTCGGTCTAACGCCGGATGTTTTCGGTCTCCGGAAACAGTCGTCGGGCCTCCCTCTCTTCTCTTCTCTCAGCTCGAGACCATCTACACAGCCCACTACCTACCGCCAGGTCCAACCTAACCTCTCTCGTCAGCCCGCGGCCCTCCTTGCGCGCACGTCCGAAAATTGTCCCGGACCCAACCCGGGCTATCTCTACCGTTGTGTCGGATCATCCCCTAACGTCTACAAAATATCACCGTTTTATTATTTAGACTCCCTAGCCTATTCTTTCTGAACCGTCCGATTTCGATCGGAGGATCCAAACTCCCTATTTTCCTTATATTAATAGACCACCACCTACCAAATCTAGCCTAACCCTAAAACCTAGGAGGCTTGTCCCTCCCGCCGCCACTCCTCTCCCACATCGGGATCTCCTCCCGATCCAAATCCACCCCCTCCCAAGTCCCCTCGTTTTCAGCACAAGCCAATCTCCTCCGCCTTCCATTTGATCCAACCAAGCCGCGCTAGATCCAGCCTCCTGTCCCCTTGCGCCGAGGTCCAGCAGAAGGAGCTCAAGCTCCCCTGCCCTGAAGCCACCGCCTTCGACCGACCCGCGCCGCTCCCTCGTCTCCAGCTTCCCGTTCATGCCGGGCCGGTGAGATGCCCAGATCGCGTCGCCGTTCCTCTGCGCCTTCTCCTTCCTTTTTCCCATCACACTGCTCCTCTCTGACCATCCCCCTCGTCTTGTTCCTTTTTCTCACAACGAAGCAGCGCCACCGCAGAAGCTCGCCATCTGCGCCCGAGGCCGCAACCTCCTCGTCCCGATCCAGGGGCGACTCGCCAGAGTCCAGTCGCCGGTCCAACAGCTCCCCTGCGCCCCTGCCTCTCCTTTCCTCGCCCTTCTCTCCTCTCTCTCACCGTGTGCTCCCTCTCTCTATCGTGTCTCTGCAGGAACCGTATAGCGCCGCCGGCGATGGATGCCGCCAAGTTTCCCCACCGTTGCTGCCGTTCCCCTGCCATGGCGCCTCGGCCCCCTCTACTCCCGCACCTAAGGCCCCGAGCTCCTCCAGCTCGACCTAGTCCGTCGAGCTCCCTGCCGCGCCGGAGTCTCGCCGTTCCCGCGCCTCCGTCATTCCCCCGTTCCAGCGTAGCCGCTGCCGACCTCGTCTCTCTGCGAGGGAGACGAGCCCTTGCTCGTTGACCTCGGCCTCCTCAAGCCTGACGCCGCCAAGCCAGCTCGGCGCCGTCCCCTACTTTTGTCGGGCAAGCACGCAAGGACGATGACCAGCGCCAAGTTCTGCTCGAGCTCTTGTCTGTGTCGACCCCTCCTCTGCCTCACGCGTAGCCCAGCTCCACCGGCGCCTCGCGTTGACCCGCCCTGCCTCGCTGACCCGATCGATCGCCAGATCCATCCAGCGCCCGAGTGGCCGGCCTGCCAGCGCCCGAGGCCTAGCTGCGCCCCCACTGCTGGCCTCACCTCACCACTGGACCGCGCCGAAGCCCGTGGTGAGTAGCACCCGAGCCCCCTTGCACTATTGGGCTGCCCAGTTTCGGCCCATGAATTATTTTTTTCCTGCTGCGATTTTGTGTTTTTCCAATGTTTTACAGTTTTGCAGAAAAACCCTTGGACTTCATGCGTATAATAACCTAATAACCATGCATCGGATTAAAACAATTTATATATGAAAGTTGCTTAGAATTTTGTGTAGTTTCATAATATGTCACTTTCACCCATGATTAAAATGTTTAAATTGCTATTTGTGTAGATTTGCTCCTATGTCATGCTAAAATGATTTATTTCATAACTAAATAATCGTAACTCTGAATTTAATAAACTTTATATGTAAATGGGCTAGAAAAATGTCTAGTTTAACATGGTGTACTGGTTTTGCATGTTTATTAACTCTAAAATTATGTTTAGGGCAGAATAGTACCAAACCTAATATATGCATATGAGGAGTTTCCGGACTTGTTGTTTTGTTGTTCCGGCCTCATTTAAACTTGCCTAGGTTAGATAGTTTCATCATGCTCCACTTCTTGCCATGTTAATCAACATTTAATATTGTTGGGTACATAAACGAGATCGAACTAAATAACTTGTTGTGGTGTTTCGTCAATAGGCAACTCGTTGCATATTGATCTCCACTTAATTTGTAGGATTGCTTGTGCACTTTTGCCATGCCATGCTTCATTAAACCGGACATGCATCATACTTGATTGTGCACCGTGCCATATCATGCCTCCCATGTTAGATTGCGGGATTTCAGGCAAGATGACCATACCCTCGAAATCACTTCTATCTTTGCTTGCTAGATGCTCGCTCTTTTGCTATGCCTATGCTGCGATACCTACCACTTGCTTATCATGCCTCCCATGTTGTTAAACCAAGCCTCTAACCCACCTTGTCCTAGAAAACCGTTGATTGGCTATGTTACCGCTTTGCTCAGCCCCTCTTATAGCGTTGTTAGTTGCAGGTGAAGATTGAAGTTTGTTCCTTGTTGGAACATGGAGATGATGCCCCACAATATATCTTATTTAATTAATGCATCTATATACTTGTTAAAGGGTGGAAGGCTCGGCCTTATGCTTGGTGTTTTGTTCCACTCTTGCCGCCCTAGTTTCCGTCATATTGGTGTTATGTTCCCGGATTTGGCGTTCCTTACATGGTTGGGTAATAATGGGAACCCCTTGACAGTTCGCCTTGAATAAAACTCCTCCAGCAATGCCCAACCCTGGTTTTACCATTTGCACTAACAACGTACCACCTTCCCTTGGGTTCTGCAGACTCAAGGGTCATCTTTATTTTAACTCCCCCGGGGCCAGTGCTCCTCTGAGTGTTGGTCCGAACCGAGCTGCCTGCGGGGCCACCTCGGGGCAATTTGAGGTTTGGTTTTACTCGTAGCTAGTCTCATCTGAGTGTGCCCTGAGAACGAGATATGTGCAGCTCCTATCGGGATTTGTCGGCACATTTGGGCGGTGTTGCTGGACTTGTTTTACCATTGCCGAAATGTCTTGTAACCGGGATTCCGAGTCTGATCGGGTCTTCCCGCTAGAAGGAATATCCTTCGTTGACCGTGAGAGCTTGTGATGGGCTAAGTTGGGACACCCCTGCAGGGATTTGAACTTTCGAAAGCCATGCCCGCGGTTATGGGCAGATGGGAATTTGTTAATGTCCGGTTGTAGAAAACCTGAAGTTGACCTTAATTAAAATACATCAACTGCATGTGTTACCGTGATGGTCTCTTTCCGGCGGAGTCCGGGAAGTGAACACGGTGTTGGAGTTATGCTTGACGTAGGTTGTTCTAGGATCACTTCTTGATCATAGTTTCTCGACCATGATTGCCTTCTCTTCTCGCTCTCATTTGCGTATGTTAGCCACCATATATGCTAGTCGCGTGCTGCAGCTCCACCACATACCTTTTACCTTACCCATAAGCTTAAATAGTCTTGATCGCGAGGGTGTGAGATTGCTGAGTCCCCGTGACTCACAGATACTTACAAAACCAGCTTGCAAGTGCCGTTGAACCGTGCCGGTGACGCAACTGAGCTCAGGAGGAGCTCGATGAAGATCTTATCCTTTGTGTTGTTTTGTTTCAGTCGATCAGTAGTGGAGCCCAGTTGGGGTCGATCGGGGACCTTGTCACTTCTTTTATTTTGGTTTCATAGTCGGACCTTGATTGTATCTGTTTGATGTAATGCTTTATTCATGTAATTGTTGTGAAGTGGCGATTGTAAGCCAACTATGTATCTCTTTCCCTTATGTATTACATGGGTTGTGTGAAGATTACCTTACTTGCGACATTGCTTTCAATGCGGTTATGCCTCTAAGTCGTGCTTCGACACGTGGGAGATATAGCCGCATCGAGGGAGTTACAAGTTGGTAATCAGAGCCTTCCCCGACCTTAGGAGCCCCCCTGCTTGATCGAATTAGCTGTCGAGTTGAGTCTAGAAAAATGTTTTGAGTCATTTAGGAATTATATATCGGAGAGTTTAGGAATTCTTTTTACTCCCCAGTCCCTTCATCGCTCTGGTAAGGCATCCTGGCGTAGAGTTTTGTCTCTTCTCTTCTCAAATTTCACTAATTTTTTTTAGGATCACGCAGGTATCTTGGAATCGTTTCGATCGATTTGTGACGAGAACAGTGTTCTTGGTGCCTCCTGTCATTTAGGGGTTGTGGCAGTGTCCCGGGGAGTTGAGCTCCGAGGTGTTGTCGTCACAATTTTATCGTTGCAGTTCTGGAATACCCGAGTTTAGTTCGCCGACATCAAAAATCTCTTTTATGCAGTTGTTGGTGAGATAACCTCGACGCCACCCAGTACTGGGGCGGGAGTTCGGGAGTATTGCCATAACTCGTATAACGGATGCTTTTTGAAGGTTGAGGTAGACGATTTCCGAAGGTTTCTTGGTTATGTGTTGAAGGATGGATACAGCTGGATGTAGGATTTGCTAGTTTTGGGTGAGATTTTATGCTTCCCCTGTATCCCCAACACCTGATTGCATAACCGGAAAATTTCGGGAGTTTATAAGTGGGAATTCAAGTAGCTCTTAGGATATCTTTCTGACAGATGTATGATATGAAATTGGGGTTTGACGTCTAGTGGTCCGCCTATTCACAGTTGGTTTTACAGTGGTCTCGTTGTGTCTTAAAGAGTCCTTGGCTATGCCAGCTCGGGGACGCTTCGTATGTCATGTGCACTGCCTTGTACATGATGGTGCTGTACGATCGAGCCCGTGTAGGCCCCACCACGAAAACTTCGGACGAAATCTCTATCATATGTTTGTTCTGGCTTATTCTGCAAGCCAATCCTTTGTTTTGTTTTGAGTTGTGGTATTCGAGTTGCTTCGAAGTCAAATGTTGATTCCATACCTTTTCATAAGCGGTGTTCTCATACCCCGATGCGAACACTAATCCTTCTCGATCATCGAGTTTTTCATGTCAATCCTTTTTAACCGGTGTGCTTCTCTTCAAGTGGATCCGATCATTTCAACATCAGCAAGATCAAGTATCAGTTCTTCTCAACGGTGTTTGTTCCATTCGTCCCAAGCTGCCTCTGCTTTTTCCCCCCCCCCCCCCCTTTTTTTTCAAGGAATCTGATGTCTTAATCAAGTATCCTTTTATTCTTGTGATGTCTCTACATTCCTTTTTCCGTCAATGTTCTTACCCGGTGGTTTCCATGAAGATGTTCTACTAGTTCGTCACTTTTCATTCTTTTTCTTTCTCCGGTGGATTCAAGTCAAGTTTTGTTGATCATACCCTTTTCCTCGTTTCAATGCTTTCTCATGCCAGTGCACCTCATTATCATTCCACTTCTCGCTATTTATTATTCCGGAGTGCTAAAGATATCTCGAAGATTCGTGTTTCCACTCTGCATTCGTTCAAGCTCTTTCGAGATGGGTATCTCATTCAAGCCATTTTAATTCAACCGGTGCAATCTCTCTCTTAAATCGTTTCAACGGTGTTTCTCTTGAGTGGGCCCTAACCCACAGGTCATTTTCCCAGGATCTTACCTGACTCTTCTAATCTTTCCGGAGTTATTCTCAAATCTTCTAAAGTTTGACGTAAGAATGAATTGTCATCAGTCATATGTATTTCTTCAAGATCTTTCAAATTCTTTTCATCATTGGCTCAACCTTTTCTATTCTTCATTCTGGAGTGTCTAAACAATTCACGGTGGTGTTTCTCATCGTCTTTCTCATCATTTGAAGACCGAAGAAGAGTTTTACCTCCATATCTTGTCCGTTCTCTCAGAGATTCGTGGTTCTAGTCCAAGGCCATCCTCTCATAATTGTTTTTGATTGTGGAAATTCTTTTCATCCTTCCGGAGCAATTCAAGAGTCTTTTCTGTTTGATTATCCGGAGCCCATCATCTAAGATTCATTCATTCCAGCTTTCAGCTCTCATACTCTAAATCATACCGGTGTCTAAATCAAGGATTCTCTAATCAGCTCGTAATCTTTCGTTCTCATGGATCTAAATTCTCTCAAGCATTTTCGTTTAATTGCTAATTCTTCCCGGTGTGTCTTCATGTTTTATATGCTCTTTGCAATTCTTACGGTGGTTCGTTCAATAGTTTTCTTCCTGCGTGTATCATATCTATGCATTTGTGCTTTTCAAATTCTACCAGTGGATCGTTGAAGACTTTCTCAAGTTTGCGCTATATCTATCTTAATGTTTCTACGAGGATAAGTAGTATGTCAAATCCGTTGCTTGTCATCAATCTAAATTGGTGAAGGATAAGTATAATGTAATTCTTATTCTTCTTTCATCCAAGTGATTAATTCCTTATTCCGGAGGTTCATCAAATTCTCGATTCAAGTTGTCCATCTTTCTTTTCCGGAGCTAAAAGTTATTTCAATTATCATTCCAAAGATCCATCAAATCATTGCAAGGATTCACCTTGTGTTTTCAACTTCCCTTTCTTTTCATCATCCTTTTGTTTACCAGAGTACTTCATCAAGGTGCTACATGATGGTTCATCAAAGAAATAATTCCTTCTTCAAGTGTTCATTGAGATCCTTTTCAAAGGAGCTCCAGCTTTCTTCATCTTGCAATCCGGAGTGCAATTATTTCTTCCATATCATTGGGGGTGGTATTATGTCATTCTTGATAATTTGAGTTCATGTTTTCATGATTCACAAGTTATCAAGTATGAGATATTTTAAATCCATCAACCTCTTCGTTGGAATTATCTTGGGTTAGATTTCACCAAAAGCCTTCCCTAAGGACTGTTGCTATCTATGGTGCTCATAAGTGACCCAAGTTCTTCTTTATCCTCCCAGGGAAATACTTTCTCGTCTCCTTGTCCATATCAATTCAATTCTTCTTCCCGTGAGTGGCAGGTTGTCACCTCATAATCTGAGATGTATTCCATAAGACCATATCAAGTTTATCCTTTTCGTTGTTGGTTTTCCAACAATTCCGTTCTAGCTTTTGGTGTCTGCGTGCTGCCTCAAGATCGTGTTTCCCTTCGTTCACTCCATTCCATTCTTACTTTTGTTCCGGAGGCATTGTGATGTTGCTATCTTCAACCCTTCTTTTTGTTCTTGTCAGGACCTTGTCCTTGTCATGCTTATGCTTTTAACCGGAGTGTTGTGTCCCTTTTGCTCAAGCTCTTTCATTTTATCAAGGCCTCATCCCTTTTCAACCGAAGTGCTACCCGTATCGGTTCTTTCTTTTTCCACTTTCTTAACAGAGGTTTTCAACTTTATTCATCTTAGTTGTATTCTTTCTTTCAATTTGGCTTAACCTTTTCAAGGTTCTTTGGTTTCACTCGTTTGTCAAAGGAGCAACTTAGTTTTACCTTTTCTCTTCCTCTTCTCTTTTCTCTCCGGTGCCATTCTAGATCTCAGGACGAGATCCTCTCGTAGTGGTGGAGTGTTGTAACGCCCCGAGACCGTTGTGCCAGGTGTCTTCCAGTTATTCGCTGTCGTTGCCATCTCATTATCTTGCGTGTCGCATCTTGCCATGTCATCTTCCGCATTGCATAATCATGTTTTTAAAACTTGCATTCGTCCCGGTCTCCTCGTTTCGTCCGTTGTCCGTTCTGAGCCCAGACACACTTGCACGCGCCCACGTCATGTCCGGTATATTATTTTATAAGTGGCCGGGAAATGTTCTCGGAATGGGTTGAAAGTTGGCATGTGGTGTTTTTATGTTGTAGGTAGGCCGCCTACCAAGTTTCATCACATTCGGAGTTCGTTTGATAGCCCAACGGATAACTATAGCGACATTATAGTCGGTCTAACGTCGGACGTTTTCGGTCTCCGGAAACAGTCGCCGGGCCTCCCTCTCTTCTCTTCTCTCAGCTCGAGACCGTCTACACAGCTCACTACCTACCGCCAGGTCCAACCTAACCTCTCTCGTCAGCCCGCGGCCCTCCTCGCGCGCGCGTCCGAAAATTGTCCCGGACCCGACCCGGGCTGTCTCTACCGTTGTGTCCGGATCATCCCCTAACGTCTACAGAATATCACTGTTTTATTATTTAGACTCCCTAGCCTATTCTTTCTGAACCGTCCGATTTCGATAGGAGGATCCAAACTCCCTCTTTTCCTTCTAATAATAGACCACCACCTACCAAATCTAGCCTAACCCTAAAACCTAGGAGGCTTGTCCCTCCCCGCCGCCACTCCTCTCCCACATTGGGATCTCCTCCCAATCCAAATCCATCCCCTCCCAAATCCCCCTCGTTTTCAGCACAAGCCAATCTCCTCCGCCTTCCATTTGATCCAACCAAGCCGCGCCAGATCCAGCCTCCTGTCCCCTTGCGCCGAGGCCCAACAGAAGGAGCTCGAGCTCCCCTGCCCTGAAGCCACCGCCTTCGACCGACCCACGCCGCTCTCTCGTCTCCAGCTTCCCGTTCATGCCGGGCCGGTGAGATGCCCAGGTCGCGTCGCCGTTCCTCTGCGCCTTCTCCTTCCTTTTTCCCATCACGCTGCTCCTCTCTGACCATCCCCCTCGTCTTGTTCCTTTTTCTCACAGCGAAGCAGCGCCACTGCAGAAGCTCGCCATCTGCGCCCGAGGCCGCAACCTCCTCGTCGCGATCCAGGGGCGACTCGCCGGAGTCCAGTCGCCGGTCCAGCAGCTCCACTGCACCCCTGCCTCTCCTCTCCTTGCCCTTCTCTCCTCTCTCTCTCACCGCGTGCTCCCTCTCTCTATCGTGTCTCTGCAGAAACCGTACAGCGCCGCCGACCATGGATGCCGCCAAGTTTCCCCGCTGCTACTGCCGTTCCCCTGCCATGGTGCCTCGGCCCCCTCTACTCCCGCACTTGAGGCCCCGAGCTCCTCCAGCTCGACCCAGTCCGCCGAGCTCCCTGCCGCGCCGGAGTCTTGCCGTTCCCGCGCCTCCGTCATTCCCCCATTCCAGCGCAGCCACTGCCGACCTCGTCTCTCTGCGAGGGAGACGAGCCCTCGCTCGTTGACCTCGGCCTCCTCAAGCCTGACGCCGCCAAGCCAGCTCGGCGCCGTCCCCTGCTTTTGTCGGGCAAGCACGCAAGGACGACGACCAGCGCCAAGTTCTGCTCGAGCTCTCGTCTGCGGCGACCCCTCCTCTGCCTCGCGCGTAGCCCAGCTCCAGCAGCGCCTCGCGTTGACCCGCCCTGCCCCGCTGACCCGATCGATCGCCAGATCCATCCAACGCCCGAGTGGCCGGCCTGCCAGCGCCCGAGGCCCAGCTGCGCCCCCACTGCTGGCCTCACCTCACCACTGGACCGGGCCAAAGCCCGTGGTGAGCAGCACCCGAGCCCCCCCTGCACTATTGGGCTGCCCAGTTTCGGCCCGTGACTTATTTTTTTCCTGCTGCGATTTTGTGTTTTCCCAATGTTTTACAGTTTTGCAGAAAAACCCTTGGACTTCATGCATATAATAACCTAATAACCGTGCATCGGATTAAAATAATTTATATATGAAAGTTGCTTAGAATTTTGTGTAGTTTCATAATATGTCACTTTCACCCATGTTTAAAATGTTTAAATTGCTGTTTGTGTAGATTTGCTCCTATGCCATGCTAAAATGATTTATTTCATAACTAAATAACCGTAACTCCGAATTTAATAAACTTTATATGTAAATGGGGTAGAAAAATGTCTAGTTTAACATGGTGTACTTCTTTTGCATGTTTATTAACTCTAAAATTATGTTTAGGGAAGAACAGTACCAAACCTAATATATGCATATGAGGAGTTTCCGGACTTGTTGTTTTGTTGTTCCGGCCTCATTTAAACTTGCCTAGGTTAGATAGTTTCATCATGCTCCACATCTTGCCATGTTAATCAACATTTAATATTGTTAGGTACATAAACGAGATCGAACTAAATAACTTGTTGTGGTGTTTCGTCAATAGGCAACTCGTTGCATATTGATCTCCACTTAATTTGTAGGATTGCTTGTGCACTTTTGCCATGCCATGCTTCATTAAACTGGACATGCATCATACTTGATTGTGCACCATGCCATGCTTATGTGGTGGTTGTTTACTATGTTGTTTGCTCTTTTCCGGTGTTGTTTCTTCGGGTTGGTTCCGGTAACGTTGCGTGTGTGAGGATCCATTGGCTACGTCCGTTTGTCTTCTTCATGGACTCGTTCTTCTTCCTTGCAGGATTTCAGGCAAGATGACCATACACTCAAAATCACTTCTATCTTTGCTTGCTAGATGCTCGCTCTTTTGCTATGCCTAGGCTGCGATACCTACCACTTGCTTATCATGCCTCCCATGTTGTTAAACCAAGCCTCTAACCCACCTTGTCCTAGCAAACCGTTGATTGGCTATGTTACCGCTTTGCTCAACCCCTCTTATAGCATTGTTAGTTACAGGTGAAGATTGAAGTTTGTTCCTTGTTGGAACATGGAGATGATGTTCCTTGTTGGAACATGTTTACTTGTTGGGATATCACAATATATCTTATTTAATTAATGCATCAGGCAAGATGACCATACCCTCGAAATCACTTCTATCTTTGCTTGCTAGTTGCTCGCTCTTTTGCTATGCCTATGCTGCAATACCTACCACTTGCTTATCATGCCTCCCATATTGAGCCAAGCCTCTAACCCACCTTGTCCTAGCAAACCGTTGTTTGGCTATGTTACCGCTTTGCTCAGCCCCTCTTATAGCGTTGTTAGTTGCAGGTGAAGATTGAAGTTTGTTCCTTGTTGGAACATGGAGATGTTGTCCTTGTTGGAACATGTTTACTTGTTGGGATATCACAATATCTCTTATTTAATTAATGCATCTATATACTTGGTAAAGGGTGGAAGGCTCGGCCTTATGCCTGGTGTTTTGTTCCACTCTTGCCGCCCTAGTTTCTGTCATATCGGTGTTATGTTCCTGATTTTGCGTTCCTTACGCGGTTGGGTAATAATGGGAACCCCTTGACAGTTCGCCTTGAATAAAACTCCTCCAGCAATGCCCAACCTTGGTTTTACCATTTGCACTAACAACCTACCACCTTCCCTTGGGTTCTGCAGACTCAAGGGTCATCTTTATTTTAAACCCCCCCGGGCCAGTGCTCCTTTGAGTGTTGGTCCGAACCGAGTAGACTACGGGGCCACCTCGGGGAAACTTGAGGGTTGGTTTTAGTCGTAGCTAGTCTCATCTGAGTGTGCCCTGAGAACAAGATATGTGCAGCTCCTATCGGGATTTGTCGGCACATTCGGGCGGTGTTGCTGGATTTGTTTTACTTCAAGTTGTCTTGTAGAACCGGGATACCGAGTCTGATCGGAATGTCTCGGGAGAATATATCCTTCGTTGACCGTGAGAGCTTGTGATGGGCTAAGTTGGGAACTCCCCTGCAGGGATTTGAACTTTCGAAAAGCCGTGCCGCGGTTATGGGCAGATGGGAATTTGTTAATGTCCGGTTGTAGAAAACCTGAAGTTGACCTTAATTAAAATACATCAACCGCGTGTGTAACCGTGATGGTCTCTTCTCGGCGGAGTCCGGGAAGTGAACACGGTGTTGGAGTTATGCTTGACGTAGGTTGTTCTAGGATCACTTCTTGATCATAGTTTCTCGATCGTGCTTTGCCTTCTCTTCTCGCTCTCATTTGCGTATGTTAGCCACCATATATGCTAGTCGCTTGCTGCAGCTCCACCTCTACCTTTACCTTACCCATAAGCTTAAATAGTCTTGATCGCGAGGGTGCGAGATTGCTGAGTCCCCGTGGCTCACAGATACTTCCAAAACCAGCTTGCAGGTGCCGATGAGTCCGTACAGATGACGCAACCAAGCTCAAGGAGGAGCTCGATGAAGATCTTGTCCTTTGTGTTGTTCCATTCTAGTTGATCAGTAGTGGAGCCCAGTTGGGGTCGATCGAGGACCTTGTCGCATTTGGGGTTCTTCTTTTATTTTGGTTCCGTAGTCGGACCTTGATTGTATTGTTTGATGTAATGCTTTATTCATGTATTGTGTGAAGTGGCGATTGTAAGCCAACTATGTATCTCTTTCCCTTATGTATTACATGGGTTGTGTGAAGATTACCTCACTTGCGACATTGCTTTCAATGCGGTTATGCCTCTAAGTCGTGCTTCGACACGTAGGAGATATAGCCGCATTCCAAAATGGCTCTTGGATGCTCAGAACGCGATGCCACCCAGTACTGGGGCGGGAGTTCGGAAGTATTGCCATAACTTGTATAACGGATGCTTTTTGAAGGTTGAGGTAGATGATTTCCGAAGGTTTCTTGGTTATGTGTTGAAGGATGGATACAGCTGGATGTAGGATTTGCTAGATTTGGGTGAGATATTATGCTTCCCCTGTATCCCCAACACCTGATTGCATAACCGGAAAGGTTCGGGAGTTTCATAGGTGGGAATTCTTGTAGCTCTAGTTCTTCTTCCGCGAATATTTGGTTTGGGATTGGGTAATCCTCACCAAGTATTTGCTCTTGTCCGTACCTTGTTGGTTTTATTCTTCTACCTCAATTCTAAGTGGCTTCTCAATTTATGGATATGTGACCATTTCGATTGGAATGCATTCATTCATTTGGTTCGGATGTGAAGACTTTATGTTGCAATTTCAACCCGTTTGATTCAGCTTAAATATTTGTCTGTCAAGATGCTAATGGATGTCAACCTATTCAGGATGGCTCCTCCAACGCGCACGACTCCGAATCCTGATCCACCACCACCACCACCACCACCTCCACCTCCGGAGGCATGGCAAGCTATGATGGACGCTACCAATGCAAACATGCAGCTGATCATGCAACTTCTTCAAGAGCGCAACCAAGGGAACCAGGGCCATGGCAACAATCAGAATCAGTTCGCTACACTCAACCAGTTCCTTGCTAACCAGCCAAAGACCTTCAGCAATTGTGTTGAGGCAACAGACGCTGATGATTGGCTCGTGGACATATGCAAGCATTTCTAGTGCAGTAACGTCAGGCCTGAGGACTTTGTCAAGTTCGCCTCCTTCCAACTCAAAGACCAAGCTGCAGAATGGTTTCAGCAGTACAAAGATTCCAAAGGAGGTCATGTGATTACCTGGGATGAATTCCGTCAAGACTTCAAAGCTCATCATATTCCTCAGAGTGTGGTTGAAAGCAAGCGTCAAAAATTCTGCAATCTGAAGCAAGGCACTATGTTTGTTTACCAGTACAACATCATGTTTCAGAAGCTCGCCCGTTTTGCTAAGCAAGACGTCCCTGACGAGAAGAGCATGATATACCAGTTCTGGGGTGGTCTCAGAGAAGAACTCCAGCTGGCTCGTCCTCTTTGAGCCCAAGAAGTACGATGAGTTCTACAATATGGCAATGAAGCAAGAGACTACTGAACTGAAGTGCGATGCTTCCAAGAAGCGAGTCAGAGATGCTACTCCTTCTTCCTCAACTCAACTGGCTAAGCAGCAAAAGTATTGGCTTCCTCCTCCTCCGTTTCGTCAGCCTTATCAGCAGAAGAGCAAAGGTGGCAGTGGATCTTCCCACCCCCCCCACCCTGGCTTTTAGAACAAGACTTCATCTCAAGCTCCAAGATCAAGTGCTCCATATCACCGTCCGCTTTCAGAGGTCACGTGCAACAAGTGCCAACAGAAGGGTCACTATGCCAACAAATGCTTCAATCAGAGGCGTCTCCCTCCTCCACCTCCTGTGAGATCGGCAAGTACCGCAGTGGTCAAGCATAACCCCAAGCATGCCAAGGTCAACTTGATGAATGCAGCTCAGGCAGAGGACTCGTCAGATGTCCTCATGGGTAACCTTCCTGTTAACGATGTTCTTGCAAAAGTACTTTTTGACACTGGTGCATCGCATTGTTTCATCTCGAGACCTTTTGCATCTAAGCATGAGTTGTCTTCTCAAGTTTTGCATAAACCGTTAGCAGTTGTTTCACCGGGTAAATGTTTTCTTGCAAACTACGAGATTCCGAATATTTCTATCATGATGGGTGATTTCAAGTTTCTGGCTTATCCAATGGTCCTTGGTAACTCGGACATTGATCTTATTCTTGGAATGGATTGGCTTTCTAAGCACAAGGCTCAGCTTGATTGTGCCGCCAGGCAGATTCAATTGACTCATTCGTCTGAGGAAGTAATTGTCTTTGCGCTCGGGATAATACCATCCGTCTTTTTTCTCACAATGAGAAGGGTGAACTGGATGCCATCTCTCAAGTTCCAATCGTTTGCGAATATCAAGACGTCTTTCCAGAAGAGCTTCCAGGAATTCCTCCGCACCGGCCAGTTGAATTCGTCATCGATCTTAAGCCTGGCATGGAACCTGTTTGCAAACGTCCTTACAAGCTTGGACCTGAAGAGTTGAAGGAGCTAAAGAAGCAACTCGATATTCAAGAGCGAATGGGTCTCATCCGACCTAGTTCTTCTCCGTGGGGTTGTGGAGTTCTTTTTGTGAAGAAGAAGGATGGAACAGACCCACTCTGTGTCGACTACCGTCCATTGAACAAGAAGACTATCAAGAACAAGTACCCACTTCCCAACATCAATGAGCTGTTTGAACAACTCAAAGGTGCTCAAGTACTCTCCAAGCTTGATCTCCACATGGGCTATCACCAGATTCGAATTCATGAGCAAGATATCCCCAAGACAGCATTCAGAACAAGCTATGGTTCATATGAATACACTGTCATGTCCTTTGGCCTCGTCAACGCTCCTCCGACATTCTCTCGCATGATGAACTTCATCTTCAACCCCTACACAAATGACTTCATCTTGGTCTACGTCGATGACATTTTGGTCTTTTCCAAGAACAAGGAAGATCATGCCAAGCACTTGCGTTTGGTGCTGGATAAGCTCAGAGAACATTAGTTCTACGCCAAGTTTTCAAAGTGCGAATTTTGGCTCGATGAGGTTCTCTATCTTGGGCATATCATCTCTGCCAAGGGCATAGCGGTGAATCCTGAGAAGGTGTCTACAATTGTGAATTGGGAACCACCTCAGGATGTGAAGCAACTCCGCAGCTTCCTTGGTCTCGCAAGCTGCTGTCGAAGGTTCGTTGAGAACTTCTCAAAGACCGTGAAGCCTCTTTCAAACCTTCTCCAGAAGCACGTGAAGTACGTTTGGTCTCCTGAATGTGACATCGCTTTCAACACCCTGAAAGAGAAATTAGTCACTGCTCGAGTTCTGACTCCTCCTGATGAATCCAAACCGTTCGAGGTCTTCTATGATGCCTCTCTTCAAGGTCTTGGTGCAGTGTTGATGCAAGAGAAGAAAGTTGTGGCTTATACTTCTCGCCAGTTGAAGCCCAATGAGAAAAACTGCCCCACTCATGACCTCGAGCTGGTGGCAGTTGTTCATGCTCTTTTGACTTGGAGACATCTCTTATTGGGAAGGAAAGTGGATATATTCACTTATCACAAGAGTCTCAAGTACATCTTCACTCAGCCTAATCTCAACCTCAGGTAGACTCGTTGGGTCGAAATGATTCAAGAGTATAATCCGAGCATCGAATATACTCCAGGCAAGGCCAATGTAATTGCTGACGCATTGAGCAGGAAGGCTTACTGCAACAGTTTGATTCTCAAGCCTTACCAACCTGAGCTTTGTGAAGCTTTCCGCAAACTCAATCTGCAAGTTGTTCCTCAAGGTTTCCTCGCCAGCCTCCAAGTCTCTCCTACTTTGGAAGATCAGATTCACGAGGCTCAACTTCTTGATGCTATGGTGAAGAAGGTGAAGATTGGGATTGCCAAGAGTCAACCCAAGTACAAGTGCTATCGCCTTGATGACAAGGATACTCTATTCTTCGAGGATCGCATTGTTGTGCCTAAAGGTGACCTTCGTAAAGTCATTATGAACGAGGCTCACAATTCACTCCTCTCCATCCACCCTGGAAGTACGAAAATGTACCATGACCTCAAGCAGGGTATTGGTGGACTCGAATGAAGCGTGAGATTGCTCAGTTCGTGAATGAATGTGATGTCTGCAGAAGAGTGAAGGCGGAACACCAACGACCAGCTGGTCTCCTCCAACCTCTTGCCATTCTAGAATGGAAGTTTGACCACATTGAGATGGACTTCGTGACTGGATTTCCAAAGTCCAAGCGTGGCAATGATGCTATATTCGTTGTCATCGACAAACTCACTAAAGTGGCTCACTTTCTGCCTATCAAAGAGTCTATCACAGCAGCTCAATTGGCAGAGCTATATACCTCTTGGATTGTGTCTCTGCACGGCATTCCGCAGTTGATTTCTTCAGATTGTGGCAGCATCTTCACCTTGAAGTTTTGGGATTCTTTTCAGAAGGCCATGGGCACCAACATCCGTTTCAGCATAACTTTTCATCCTCAAACTAGCGGCCAAGTCGAGCGTGTCAATCAGATCCTTGAAGATACGCTCAGGGCTTGTGTTATCTCTTTCGGTATGAAGCGGGAAGATTGTCTTCCATATGCCGAGTTCTCCTACAACAACAGCTTTCAAGCGAGTTCGGGAAAGGCCCCATTTGAAATTCTCTATGGCAGGAAGTGTCGTACTCCTCTTAACTGGTCAGAGACTGGTGAACGTCAACTTCTTGGAAATGACTTGATCACAGAGGCAGAAGAGATGTGCAAAGTCATTCGTGATAACCTCAAAGCAGCGCAATCGCGCCAGAAGAGCTACCATGATAGTAAGCATCGTGATTTGGCTTTCGAGATCGGAGACCATGTTTACCTCCGCGTCTCTCCAATGAAAGGTACTTGTCGCTTCGGTATCAAAGGGAAGCTTGCCCCTAGATACGTGGGTCCTTTCAAGATCATCAGCAAGAGATGATCTCGCCTATCAACTCGAGCTTCCCACCAACTTTGCAAACGTGCACGACGTGTTCCATGTCTCTCAGCTCGGCAAGTGCTTCAAGACCCCTGACCGCACCGTCAACTTCAAAGACATTGATCTCCAAGAAGACCTTTCTTATCGTGAGCACCCAGTTGCTATTCTTGAAGAGACTGGGCGCAAGACTCGCAACAAGTCAATCAAATTCCTCAAAGTCAAGTGGTCACACCATTCCGACCGTGAAGCCACCTGGGAACGTGAGGATCACCTCCGTTCTGAGTACCCGGCGTTTTTCCAGTCCTAGATCTCGGGACGAGATCCTTTCGTAGTGGTGGAGTGTTGTAACAGCCCGGATGTAATTTACTTTATATGTATCCCAACTCTTGCTGTTTCCGGCCTAAGTTATTTCATTTTCCTCGTTGTCGGGTTTTTGTCTCCGTGTGTTGTTGTCTTTGTCATGCATCTCATATCATGTCATCATGTGCATTGCATTTGCATACGTGTTCGTCTCATGCATCCGAGCATTTTCCCCGTTGTCCGTTTTGCATTCCGGCGCTCCTATGTCCTCCGGTGGTCCTTTCTACCTCTTTTCGTGTGTGGGGGTTAAACATTTCTGGATAGGACCTAGACTTGCCATGCGGCCTTGGTTTACCACCGGTAGACCGCCTGTTAAGTTTCGTGCCATTTGGACTTCGTTTGATACTCCAATGGTTAACCGAGGGACCGAAAAGGCCTCGTGTGTGTTGCAGCCCAACACCTCTCCAATTTGGCCCAAAACCCACCTAAACCTCTCCTATCGTCTAGAGCGTTCAATCATGATCGCGTGGCCGCAAACCGCACCTCATTTGGAGCTTCCTAACTCCCTCTACCTATAAAACTAGATATCCCCCAAAATTTTCGGGTCATTTCTACCCTAGACCTAGCTCCTCCTCCTTCCGCCGCGCCGGACGTGTCCGTTCAGGCCGGACGAACCGCTGCCACCCACCCAGCTCGCGCCACGTGTCGACTCCGGGCATCCCTGCGCCGAAGCCCGCCGTGCCCGAGGCCGGCCCTCCTCGTCGCACCAAAGGGCCGTCCCCCTCCCCCCCGCCCGACGCCGCCGCCTGCTTCCCTCGCCCGCCGCCCGAGCTTGCCGGCTCCGCCGCACCTCGTCTCGCGCCAGCCGGCGACCTCGGCTCGCCGCCGCCTCAACGTCGCCGGCACTGCCGTTCCGCCGCCCGCTCCGCCTCTTCCCCACGCCGGCGGCACACCACCTCGCCGTCGCCGTCGAGACGCCCCCAACTCCGGCCTCCCTCGCTACTCCGGCCGCCGCGTTCTTCGTCCCCGGCGAACCTCGGCATCCGTGCTGCTACAGTACCGGATCTGGATCCAGATCCAAACGAGGGTTGACTTTCCTCTCGAAACCGTAACTTTTTAGCACTTTCCGCATGCCATAACTCTGCATCCGTAGCTCCGATTCGTGCGTGTAGCATATCAAAATGTTCGTCTTGACGAGTACATCATTTCATCTCATTGCATTATTTTCATTTGTGTTCATATTGATGCCCTAAATGCTGTTGGAAGAGAGCTATGTGATGAATTTGTCAGATCTGTTCCAACAAATAGCTATTTGTCATTTTTGCCATGTTTAATGTGTGCATGCTATGATCCTGAGCTCTACATGTGTTTTGTTATATGCCATGCCATCTTTATAGAGATGCTTGCCATGTATTTTTGTGATATTTGTGGTGACTAGCACAAGCTTGCAAAGTAGCGTACTCGGTAATGCTGATTTCAGGGACTTAGAATTTCACTAAGTCCTTGTCCTGTTTTTGTTTTTATGCCATATGTTCATGTTGTTTCCTAGTGATCCGTGCCTCTTTTGAGGATGATCAGTAAGGATGTTTTGTCAACATTGTGGTTCTCTATCCATCCATGTCTTTGTTTGCATTTATGGGGAAATCTAGCTTGAGTCAATCGAGCTCTACTTTTGCTATAAAGTGAATCCTGGCAGATTGTTGACATGTTTAGCGATTTTGCCGAGGATGTTGCTATTGATCCGTGCATGCTATGTTATTGTTCTTGCCATGTCTAGCTCTTATGCCATGTCTTCTTCATGGTTGTATGCTTAGTTTGTCATGAAATGCTGTGTAGTGAGTGCATCGAGCTCGTAAACATGCCTACTCGTTAACTGTTTTGCATGCTCCAGTTTTTCACTAAGTCTGAATCTGTTTATGTTTTTGCCATGTTCACATGCTTGCAATTGTATTTTCTGATCCCTTTTGGCTCAAGGTCACTAAGGGACTTTTGTTAAGTGCTTTGAGTAGCTTCATGCCATGCCTTGATTTGCCATGATATGTTCCTGTAGCATGTAGTTTTCATGCTCTAAAGTTTGCTTCCTGATGATAATTCCAGACTTGTGTTAATTTCACAAAGTCTGAAACCTGTTATCATTTGCACTTTTGCCATGCTTGTTTGAACCTGTTAATGGATGAATTAGCCATAGTTCAGTGTTCATCTTTTGTCAAGCTTCATGAGTGGATCCCTGACATGTATTTTGTTGCCATGTTTGAGTGATGTAGAATATATAACTTGATGCATTTAGTTGGTCACTTGCTGATTATCGCAGACCGGTGCCATTTTTGTTTTGCTTGCCATTTCCAAACCGTGCATCCGATTCCGGTGATCTTTATATGGATTTCAACCGAAATCACCTCCCATTTCCAGTGGCACTCTTGGATTTCCAAGTTGAGGCCAGGTTTAGTCATTCCTTGTCAAATCTTGCATATGCATCGCATACCGCATCCCGCATATCATACCATGTTTGCATCATGATGTTTGAGCATTGCACGTGGTTGATTGTGTTCCTTTTGCTTGTTGTCTTGTTTGGGTAGAGCCGGGAGATGAGTTCGTGAATGAGGAGCCCTTTGAGTTTGCTTACGAGGATCAAGTCAACTCTGACAACTTTGCATGCAAGATGACCATACCCTCGAAATCACTTCTATCTTTGCTTGCTAGATGCTCGCCCTTTTGCTATGCCTATGCTACGATACCTACCATTTGCTTATCATGCCTCCCAAATTGCCATGTTAAACCTCTAACCCACCATGTCCTAGCAAACCATTGTTTGGCTATGTTACCGCTTTGCTCAGCCCCTCTTATAGCGTTGCTAGTTGCAGGTGAAGATTGGAGATCGTTCCTTGTTGGAACATTGTTTATTGTTGGGATATCACCATATTATCTTGTTCATCTTAATGCATCTATATACTTGGTTAAGGGTGGAAGGCTCGGCCTTTTTCCTAGTGTTTTGTTCCACTCTTGCCGCCCTAGTTTCCGTCATATCGGTGTTATGTTCCCGGATTTTGCGTTCCTTACATGGTTGGGTTATAATGGGAACCCCTTGATAGATCGCCTTGAATAAAACTCCTCCAGCAATGCCCAACCTTGGTTTTACCATTTTCCACCTAGCCTCTTTTTCCCTTGGGTTTCCGGAGCCCAAGGGTCATCTTTATTTAACCCCCCCCCCCCCCCCCAGTGCCCCCTCCAC